>NC_142164.1:67774505-68075278 GCF_024610735.1 Ursus americanus
CCCTCATGAATGGGATTAGTGCCCTCATAAAAGAGATACCAGAAGGCTCTTTTACCCTCCTTCCATCATGTAAGGATACACAAGAAGTTGTCAGTCTGCAACCTTGAAAAGGACTCTCACCAGAACCTAAATATGCTGACACCCTAATCTCAGACCTCCAGCCTCCAGAACTGTGAGAAATAAATTTCTGTTGTTTATAAGCTGCCCAGTCTATAGTATTTTGTTACAGCATCCTAAACTTAGTAAGACAGAAAGAAATCAGTACTGAGAAGTCGGGGTGCAGCTGTACCAAATACCTAAAAATGTGGAGGTAGCTTTGGAACTGAGTAACGGGAAGAAGCTGCAAAAGTTTGGAGGTGCATGCTAGGAAAAGCCTAGATTGCCATGAATGGAATTTTAAAGGCAGTTGTGGTGAGAGCTCAGAAAGAAAAAAGGCAAGCCCTGGAGAAAGTTTCCATGAAGAACATGTTATTAGACAATGGAGAAAAGTGATCCTCATTAAAAAATAGGCAAAGAACTTGGTTGAATTGTGTGTGTATTCCAGTGTTTTGTGGAAGGTAGTGTTTTCTGACTGAAAAAATTGAATATTTGGCTGAGGAAATTTCTAAGTAAAGTGTTAAAAGAATGGCTTGGTTCCCCCTGTCTCTACTAAAAACTGAGAGGAGAAAAATGAACTGAAGATGGAATTATGAAGAAAAATGGAACCAGAACTTCAAAATGCAGATGTTTCTCTGCCTATCCATATTACAAAAAATGACAGCCTGTTTGAAAGAGAACACGAAGGGTGTGGTGGACTGACCATTGCATAAGGAGATCAATGTGGGTGTGAACCATGGAAGTAATCAACTATTGCAATGGAAGCCAGGAATAGAGATGGGATTGTATGAGCAGAAACAGTACCATCTTGGACTATAGGAAACAAAAAATAGGACAAAATGAAGGAATACTGTTTGACTTCTTAGACCCTATAAGACCAGACCATATAGCTATTTGGTTTATGAACATGCACTATTTTTCAAAGACAAAAGAAGGACTCAAGCCAATCCTGAGATCATCAGGGCTGCCACTTCCATCACATGCCTAGAGTGCAGAGGCCCTGGGGCCTTCCCCTAGATTTGAAAGGGCGAGACCAATGCCCAAGGAGCTATAGGGGTGGGCCTACTCAGGGTACATCACCTACCTTACCATAAATGTCAGCCAGTGCCATTTAGGAAAAAGGTGTGTTGAGTTTGAGCATGATGGCTTATAAACAAAAATAAAAATGACCCCCCCGTCATTCTTGTGGGTGTTTGTGAGCTCCATGTAAGCTGCTAGCTGCGACACATTTGCTTTTTAATGTATGATTTACAACAACACTTTAACTCAGTTACCATTTGCCTACCAACTCCTGAAACTCATAGTTCTTATCTGATCATTGCCTTTAGGGATGATACCTCATGAATTGACCTTTATTGATGGGGACTGAAAAATAATTTTGAGATTTTAATTAGCCTGTCCTAGTCATTGTCCTTGTTGAATATGTCATTTTGAGAGCTGGGATTTTTGGTGGTAGTGAAAAGAACAATCAGTGCTCCAACAGTTTAAGGTGAGGCTCTTTGGAGGCTTTGAGAAGAAATATTAGAGACCCTACTGGGAGGGCATTGTTGGGAAAGAACAGTTGCTTTGGAAGCTGAGAGTGTGCCATGCCCTCCAGTTGCCAACACTACTGGCCCAGAGTAGGTAGATCTTCTGTTTAACTGGACAAATTGGTGAAAGTACAGTTATGATGGAATTTTGGGTTGAGATTTAGAATTCACATTATATGTGAAGAGTGCCTTGCGATTCTTTTCATAATGCATTTTTCGTGATGGCTGCAAAATGTGACTCAATACCCCCTTGTAGATACCAGTTGTCTAACAGAGATGGTAGTGATTCCTAGAGGATGTGAAGCAAAACCTGAGGCTTCTCTGAAAAGTTCCTTCCCTTGATCATCAATGCTAGTAACTAACTTGAGTATTGTATAATAGGGACAAGTGGGAGGAAGTCTCACTGCCCTGATGATGACATTTGTCCCTGCTCTAGAGCAAGACATCTATGCCTTCGATTAACATTGCCTGGCTTTCTCTCTACCTCTAGCTCAGTAACCAAAGGAAATCTCAGGTGTTTAGGTAGTTTTGTGTATACTTCATATTTATTAGCTATGGGATCTTAGCAACATTACCTAAGCTTGTTGGGCCTCTGTTTTCCTCATCTATAAAGCAGGAAGTATAATCTATTTCACAAGACTGTGAGGAGTAAATCAGATAAATACATATACCAGAGAGTATATGTAAATCATTAGGCTCGGTGTCTGACTTATGATTGGTGCTAAGTATCTCATAGTTGTTACGAGGAAGGTGGTGGAACCTAAGTTTTGGAAAATTTCAGTTTGAAATTATACTTCCTGAATAACTGCAAAAGAAAATGTAAAATAAAATGTTAGTATTCTAGGAACCTTAGAGAAGGGGGAATGAAACATGAGAGACTATGGACTATGAGAAACAAACTGAGGGCCTCAGAGGGGAGGGGGGTGGGGGAATGGGATAGGCTGGTGATGGGTAGTAAGGAGGGCACGTATTGCATGGTGCACTGGGTGTTATACGCAACTAATGAATCATCGAACTTTACATCGGGAACCGGGGATGTACTGTATGGTGACTAACATAATATAATAAAAAATCATTAAAAAAAAGAAAAAAAGAAAAAGTTGAATTTCCAGATTAAAAAATAAGCTGATACTTTCAGAGTGCTTACCAAGTACCAGGTCTTGTTTCAAGCACTTTACATAAACTGATGAGAGAGAGGCAGAGAGACAGTGACAGAGACAGGCACACACGGTCTTATGCCCCCCCCCCCACACACAGAGCAAGAGAGGGAAGGAGGGAGAAAATGAGAATATACTAAGCTGGTTTACCAACTTCCCCACCACCACTCCTGCCAATTCTACAGTTAAGGAAACTGATGTCGAGAGTTGGGCTAGTGATTGTTGAAGGTAGTGCCAGATTTATTACTGGTACCAAGGTCTCCTAAAGTCCAACTGATTTATTCAACTAATTTTTATTGAGCACCTGCTATGTGTCCTGCCCTCATGGAGCTTCCATTCAGGTAAGTTTTAGGAAGAAGTATAGGCAAATAACTTCCTATATCACTGCAGTACCAGCAAGAAGAAAGATGGGTGCTTCCCACATTGGCTTCAGAGAACCTCCTTGCTCTTTTCTGAGGAACCCTGCTATGTATTTGTTCATTAGTAAATAAGTAGAAAGTGTCCACTAAGTGCCATAGCCGGGATTCAGAAACACAATGAATCTCCCTGCCCTCGAGAATCTTAGTCTATTAAAGGAGGCAGATGAGTATACAGACAATTGCAAGACAATATAAGTACTATGATAGAGGTAGGCACACAGTAGCTCCTATTCCACACTGGTGTGTTTGTGTGTGTGTGTGTGTGTGTGTGTGTGAGAGAGAGAGAGAGAGAGAGAGAGAGAGAGAGAGAGATGGGGAGAATAAACAAGGAAGACTTCTCAGAGAAATGATATCGAAGTTAGATGCAGGGCTAGGGTGAGGCAAGTGAGGATGCTAGGGCTGAAATTTAAGAAAGCACTTATTCTTCTACCAATCAGTAGGAGAAGAAAGGGAAGAAGAAAGGGGGGGTAAAGAGAAGGGGGAATGAAGCATGAGAGACTATGGATTCTGGGAAACAAACTGAGGGCTTCAGAGGGGAGGAGGGCAGGGGAATGGGATAAGCTGGTGATGGGTATTAAGGAGGGCACATATTGCATGGTGCACTGGGTGTTATACGCAAATAATGAATCATGGAACTTTACATCAAAAACTAGGGATGTACTGTATGGTAAATAACATAATATAATAAAAAAATATTATAAAATAAATAAATAAACAAACAAACAAACAAACAAACAAATAAATAAATAAGTAGGTGATGAGGATTAAGGAGTGTACTTGTGATGAGCACCAGGTGATATATGGAAGTGTTGAATCACTATATTGTACACCTGAAACTAATATTACACTGTATGTTAACTAACTGGAATTTAAATAAAAGCATAAAAAGCCAAAAAAGAGAGAGAAAGAGAGAGATGTGATTTGCTGACATAAAAGAAGAAAAGGGAGAATAGTAACAAAAAAAAGAGAAAGAAAGCACTTATTCTCAGGTTCATGCAAAGTGCAGGTGAGCACCAGAGTGTCAGTGTCTCCTAAACTTTGCACCCTAAGTGCCTCACTCGCCTCTCTCCTGTCCTGGTCCTGATCTGAGTTGAATTTCTAAAGGATGAATGAGAATTAAGAAAAGACAACAGAGAAAACAAATATACAAAAGCAGATTTGAGGGGAGTAAGATTATATCTTTCTTGAAACTGTAAGTCACTGAATGTGACTGGAAAAAGAGTCAGAGATTAAGACCTGAGAGGTTGTGTAAAGGCTAAGTTAGAGTCTTGGCAGGTGATGAAAATGAGCATAGCAGACTGGATATAGGATGGCAATTGATATTCTGTCTCTCTGACTTGGTAATGAGAGGTAGGGCTTGTGACAAACAGAAAAAGACATGCTCCATCTAAGACCAGCATCCTTGAATGGGCTCCAGTGATTGTTGTCATCTAAAAATGTGGGCCTATGTTGCCAGAATCTCTTATTTTTTTTTTCCAGAAAATGATACCCAGGTATTTTTTGCATAGTATTAAGTGTTAACAGTTAAGTCAAATTAAAAACACTATGCAAACCAAGCAAAACATACCTGTTGTCCAAATACAGTGCATGGGTTCATGATGTTGATGCCTGGGTTAGACAGTGAGGGGCCTGGAATGCCTCATGAAATATTTGGGATTGTATCCTGAAGTTTATGGGGGAATAATACACAGATGGGGAAAGATCAGGAAGGAGACCTAGGCAGAGTCCCAAAAGTTTTGACTTGATCTAAAAAACTCTGGTGGACCTCACTGGAGAGCCATATATATATTTTTTTTTTCAAGTTTGTATTTAAATTCCAGTTAACATGCAGTGTAATATTAGTTTCAGGTATAGAATTTAGTGCTTCATCACTTACATATAACACCCAGTGCTAATCACAAGTGCCCTCCGTAATATCCATCACCCATTTAACCCATCCCCCACCACCCACCTCCCCTCCAGCAATCCTCAGTTTCTTCTCTATAGTTAAGAGTCTGTTTTCTGATTTGCCTCTCTCTTTTTTCTCTATGTTTATCTCTTTTGTTTCTCAAATTCCACATATGAGTGAAATCATATGGTGTTTGTCTTTTTCTATCTGACTTATTTCGCTTAGCATAACACACTCTAGCTCCGTCCACATCATTGCAAATGTCAAGATTTCATTCTTTTTAGGGCCAAGTAATATTCCATTTTGTGTGAGTGAGTGTGTCTATGTGTGTGTGTGTATAGATATAGATAAATACATATGGTGTATACATATATATGCACAATATACACCACATGTATCTATCTATATATACATATATACACAATGTACACAATATTTTATATATATATATATATTCTCACATCTTCTTTATCCATTCATCTTCTTCATCAGTCAGCGGACATTTGGCTTCTTTCCATAATTTGACTATTGTTGATAATGCTGCTATAAACATCAAGGTGTGTGTATCCCTTCGAATTAGTATTTTTTTCATCTTAGTGTATATACCTAGTAGTGCAATTGCTGGATCATTGGGTACTTCTATTTTTAACATTTACATGAATCTCCATACTGTTGTCAGAGTGGCTGCATCAGTTTGCATTCCCACCAGCAGTGTAAGAGGGTTCCCCTTTCTCTGCATCCTTGCCAACATCTGTTGTTTCTTGTGTTGTTAATTTTAGACATTCTGAAAGGTGTGAGGTGGTATCCCACTGTGGTTTTGATTTGTATTTCCCTGATGCTGAGTGATGTTGAACATCTTTTCATGTGTCTGTTGGCCATCTGTATGGCTTCTTTGGAAAAATGTCTATTCATGTCTTCTGCCCAATTTATAACTGGATTATTTGTTTTTAACCATTTATCAGATATGTCATTTGCAAATATCTTATCCCATTCTGAAGGTTGCCTTTTAGTTTTATTGATGGTTTCCTTTGCTGTGCAGAAGCGTTTTATCCTGATGAGGTCCCAATAGTTTATTTTTGCTTTTGTTCTCTTGTCTCAGGAGACATATCTAGTAAGAAGTTGCTATGGCTGATGTCAAAGGGCTTGTTGCCTGTGTTCTCCTTTAGAATTGTAATGATTTTCTGTTTCACATTTAGGTCTTTCTCCCAATTTGAATTTATTTTTGTGTATGGTGTAAGAAAGTGGTCCAGTTTCATTCTTTTGCATGGTGCTGTCCAGGTTTCCCAACACCATTTGTTGAAGATACTGTCTTTTTTTCCACTGGATATTCTCCCCCACTTTGTCAAAGATTAGTTAACCGTATAGTGTAGTCTATTTACATTCAGAGTAATTATTGAAGATACTTAGTGCTATTTTATTACTTGTTTTGTTGTTTCTGAAGATTTTCTGTGATCCTCTCTAGTCTTTGCTGTTTTTCGTCTTTCCTTCCTACTCAAAGAGTCCCCTTTAATATTTTTTTATTATGTTCAGTTAGCCAGCATGCAGTACATCATTAGTTTTTGATATAGTGTTCAACGATTCAGTAATTGCATATAACACCCAGTGCTCATCACAACACGTGCCCTTTAATATTTTTTTGCAGGGCTGGTTTAGTGGTCATGCACTCCTTTAGTTTTTGTTTGGGAAATTCTTTATCTCTCCTTCTATACTGAATGATAGACTTGCTACTGGATAGAGTATTCTTGGCCACAGATTTTTTCCATTCAGCACATTGAATGTATCATGTCACTCTGTTCTGTCTTACCGAGTTTCTGTGGAGAGATCTACTGCTAACCTAATAGTCCTCCCCTGTAAGTTAGGGACTTCCTTTCTCTTGCTGCATTTAGGAATTTTCCTTCATCACTATATTTTGCGTTTTTTTTATTTTGCAAATTTAACTATAATATATCTTGGTGTTGGCCTGCTTTTGTTGATTTTGATGGCGGTTCTGTGTGCCTCCTGGATTTGGATGTCTGTTTCCTTCTCCAGATAAGAGAAGTTTTCAGCTGTTATTTCCTCAAATAAATTTTCTGCCCCTTTTCTCTCTGTGCTTCTTGTGGGACTCCTATGATATGAATGTTATTATATTTGATGGAGTCACTTAGTTCCCTAATTCTGTTCTCATGATCCATCATTCTTCTTTCTCTATTTTGTTCAGCTTCATTATTTTATTTTCTGTACCACTTATTCATTCCTTTGGTGTTTCCATCCTCATGGTCTAGTCAGTTTCAAATCTCAGATATTCATTTTTTATTTAGACCTGATTGTTTTTTAGCTCTTTTATCTCTGTGGTAACGGTCTTGCTGATGTCTTCCATGCTTTTACTGAAGCCTAGTGAGTATCCTTATGACTGTTGTTTTAAATTCTACAGCAGGCATATTACTTATATCTGTTTCAATTAGATATCTGGCCATGATGTTTTCTTGTTTTTTTCTTTTGGGATGAATTCCTCTGTCTGGGCATTTTGTCTAGGTCTCTGTCTTTTTTTCTGTGTTAGGAAATCCTGTCATCTTTCCTGCTCTTGAGAGTAATGGCTTTATGAAGATGAGGTTGTATGACATCCAGGGCCTGGTGCTTCAGGAGGTGTCTGTTGTGTGCTGTGTGCATTCTGCTGTTGTGTTTTGGCTGCTCTGTTCCTTAGATCAGTCTTCTACAGTGGTTCTCCTTGTCTGTAGTGGGCAGTATTTGGTCCTTGACCAGAGTGTGGCAAATTTTAACTAGGTGTGCTCTGTTCTGCATTTTAAGTGAGACCTGATTCTATTTGCACTAGAACTGAAGTTTTGCAAGACTCAGTGGTCAGTAGACATGGTGCATTTGGAGATGTGTGCTTTTCTTCTTGGGAAGGAGCATGCTATGCTGGTCTTTAGGCACACTTTCTTGAGAAAGGCAGTAGTAGCAGAGTGCAGGAGAGCGGGACTTGGTGTGTAAGCGGGTTAAGCAGCCAGTGTTCGTGTTGTGCTGTTTACTGAAGTTCGTTTATGCTGAGGAGCAGGGTAGGGAAATGGCACCAGCCTTTCCCTTTGTCTCTAGCGAGTGGAATCCTTGCTTGCTGCTATCAGGGAAGCCCTCCCAAAAGAGTGAATAATTTCCCCTCATGTGTCCCAGGTATCTTTCAGATTGTGTCTTCACACTGTCTCCATGTTGCTTTCCCGCCTGGACTAGCACAGTACACTTTGGGCTCTATCCTAGCCAAGCCAGATGATTTTTAAGACTTTATACTTTGGGGACCTGACATGGCAGGGAGCTGCACTGGTCTTCCGGGAGAGGGTCATGCCATGCCAGGACTGATGCAGTTTTGACCCAGAAGGGCAGTCATTTCCAGAGCACGGGGGCATGGGACTTGGAGCAAAGCAGGCTAAATAGCCAATGTCTAGCTTAGGTGCCTTTAGTAGGTGTGTCTGCACCTGTGCTAGGGGCGGGGAAGTGAAATGGTGCCACTTGGCTCTATTGTTCCTGGAGAGACAATACCACCTGTCACAGATGCACTTCAAGAAGAAGGAACAGTCTTTTCCAGTGTGTCTTAGGCGATCTTCAGGTCATGCCATCTGACCCTGGGTTACCTGCCTGCCATCTGTCTAGCAGTGGGGCAGCACCCTCAGGGCTCTATCCCAGCCATACTGTGGAGCTCTACACCTCCAGTTTTGGAACCCCCCTGGTTGCAAAATCTCACAAAAATCTCAGCTTCTCTTGATTTCCCAGCCAATTGCTTTGGAAAAGTGTTTTCCTTGTGTGATCCCTTGTGCGCACCTCTCTCTCTTGCCATTCTCCGTTTGGGTCTCCATCCCCTTGGTAACACCTGAGATCCATTTCTACCCAAAACCATGTCTCTGCCAAGAACCTTATATTTTAACCCTGAATTTCATTCTTGTCATCACTAAGCGGGGTGTCCATTGGGTGAACCCTGGTAGCATAGTCCTCTTTTGTGCACCTGGCTTTGTTACCTCTTTTCCAGAAGGCGGCACCTACTAAGTTTTAGAAAGTTGTTTATGCCTAGAGAAAGAAAAAAACAGTGTTGTAAAATCTCATACTACAAATCACGTTTCTACTCTAGTCATCTTAACATTTTTGAAGAAACTCCTTTGTGGACCAAGCATATTGACTTAAGGTCAAACTTGCAGGTAGAAAATTTCATCCGCCACTGATTACTACTTTCTGGGAGCAGATAGCTCAGATAAAGTTCAACATTGTTATTCCCCCTCCTCAGCCCCCATACTTTTAATCAACGTAGATATTATTCATTGATGAAAACTCACAGCTAGTCATAAACCACCTCATTAGAAAGGAATTGGTCTCTTGAGGATTTTTCTTGATGTTTTTTCTATAAAACTTGTTGGATCATTTTTTGAGAGGGGTGGCAAAGGTCAGTTGTTTTAGTGTCAGGCATCTTAAAAGGTGAGGGGTATCTAAAGTGAAAAAGAGAAATACTAATATCAAAGTGTATATTAAAGAAAAGAACCAGGAGTTAAACCCTGAAGTTCCAGTGGTTTCTAAGAGGTCAGTGGGGGAAAATCTTTCAATTGTACTGTACCACTCCTGGAGTTTCTTGAAGCTCCCGAGCTGGGTGTCAGTGCTCTAGTTGACATTGTCCACAGTCTTGGCTACCTTTCGTATAAGGGCATACATAAACTGAACATTTCATCAGACTTTCTTAATCCAGACAGTGTTTTTTTTCAGGGAGAGTTCTAGCTCAGTGCATGGTCTCCTGTTGTGGTGAGCCCTTAGAGGTTTATACCAAGTTATCAGGCTTTATTTCACAGGTCTTCTTCAGATCTTGGGGAAACGGCCAGTTGTAAGGCAATCTCGAGTACTTATAGGAAACTGAGCTGTCAAGTTTTAGTTCTTGATGAGTCTGAGTCAGATGGGGGGGAAATTGGAATTGTTAATTTGGAGGATTATAATTAGATATTAAAGGAAATGGAAAGGATTGAAAATTTGTTATTTATAAATTGGGCAAGATAGCAGGATCCAGTCTGATATACAGATAGGTACCAAAACTTTTTTTTTTTGTTTTTTGTTTTTCTTGACAGAGAAGGGGAGAAAGCCAGTGAAATCTCAACCAGGCAAGATAAAATTTGCTTGCTCATAAATTACCCACAATTAACAAGAGGTACAAAAGCTCAACTAGCTCAAAGACAAAAAACAGGGCAAAACCGATAATCCAAAAGGGTGTGCTATAGACAATGCATCGTTATCCATTAAAACAAAGTTTCTCTCTTTTGATCATAGTTAATCTCAAAGATAAATTACTCTTTTTTGAGAGAAATTACTCTTGATAAAAAAATAAGGCTGGTCTTATTAGATTTGGCCTAATTAATTATATAGTTGCAACCAAGATGGTAATTTGCCATATGGGTCTATTTAAGTTTGCTTTGCCAGAAGTTTTCAGAAAGAATCTCAGATTGGATTTTTAGAAGCCTCTTGAGGCTATGAAGCCAATCTAAGAATTAAATCTACCAGCTTTCACCTGTACTACCTATAAATTTGGGTGAATTCCTTTCTTCCCTAGATCCCCAGAAATATCCCAAAGTGTTTGGGCCTGCCAAGAAGAGACTTTCCTACTTATAAGGCTGGAAACTGTAACCAGGTATCAGCCTGGTTTCCCCAAGAGGGCTTTGTATGCACTGGCTCTATAAAGTCAACCTTTCCTCCTTAAAAATATATCTGGTCACATATATCTGATTCAATGAACATCATTTTCAGATATGTCATTCCAGGCAAGGCTTTGGTTGCATAACCAGGGTTTTCAATCTTGTCCTGATAACAAAGAGGTCAGACTGTCATTAAACCTATACAAATAATTATATTTTCTTGGAAATAAGAATATTTAATATGAATTTATTAATCATGGAGAGATTTTTGGAAGAGAGAATATGATATCATTTAGAAATGTTTCATTTCATTTTATAAAAGCATAATCCACTAATTGTTATGACTTATAGATAGCTATGAAATAAGAGAAATGGGTTCCTTATATTTCCAAAAATGGAACATTATATCATCAACAATATTCTGAACAAAACCCTCAGTCATCCTTCATCAGTTTATTTACTTCTAAGAAATTAATTCTTGTTCCATTTGTTTGTGTATTAACAGTTACATTAGCTCACCTGATTCCCTATTAGAGTTCTTGAAATCCTCACTCAGTTCACTAGTATAATCTCAAAGTTCTTTAAAAAGTGCCATCAGAAGCATGTACATAGAAGTACATGGTACAGCCCTTTTCCATGGGGTTTTGAGAAAATTCTTCCTTGTTAACAGTGAAGTACTCTGGCCTATAACCCATTTCAAGTGTTTTCTTAGATGCATCAATTTAAAATATATAAAAAAAATATGGATGCTTCAGAGGGGAGGGGGGTGGGGGAATGGGATAGACCGGTGATGGGTAGTAAGGAGGGCACGTATTGCATGGTGCACTGGGTGTTATACACAACTAATGAATCATCGAGCCTTACATCGGAAACCGGGGATGTACTGTATGGTGACTAACATAATATAATAAAAAATCATTTAAAAAAAAAAACTAAAAAAAAAAATACGGATGAGGAAAAGATTTAAATGGCTGTGGCTTACTACTAATCATTTTCAAAAGTGAAAGATCTGGTGAGAGTTCATTACAAGAAAAATAATGCAACTGACAAAACATGTGGTTGTCTCTGTGACATTCAAAACAACATAAAAGTCAATCTAAGAAAAGTTGTTAGACAAAATATCTATAAACATAATGATTTCTATTTTCTAGGAGTGGATATTACATTTAATTTATAAAAATGGATGAATACAATCTTTACAAAGGAAAAAAAATCTCCAGATAAAATGTAATAATACTGACATACTAAAACAATCATATCGTTAGAATATACCAAGAATACACCAAGAATATCAAATAAAGAGAATTAATAATCTGGAATAGGTCCTAAACATCTGTATATTGATAAGGTAGCATAGATAAATGATGTGAGTCTCCAGTTGAAACCACTGACTTGACAATGCTGATTTCATATTATAGAAGTAATGTTACAATCAAGTTAACATTAACAAATAAGTTAAAACTGATAACACTATACTGTTGGCTAATATCAGGCAAGGCAGCACCAGGACTCTGAAAAATAGAAACAAATCATGGACAAGGATGGCATTGACAATGCTCTAGGAAATTTCTGTACAGCATACAATATGTGAAACATATATATCCAAACATTTAATGCATGCAAATTTAAGCTAGGGAAGGCTAAGCATTTCTTCTGTTTTGACAGTGCTTCCTGTGCAACACAGATGATAAAATCAAAAGCACCAAAGCTGTGTAGTGGACAGTTAAGGATGTGGTGTATTCAGATTATTGCTGTAGGGAGAAACTTTATTAATGAGGAACATTTCAAAGAAAGGAAACATTGGGTATTATAGGGGTGAGTAAACAAGGGAGCCATCTGTGAGTCTTATGGAAGTCATAAGGGAGGATGAAGATGGGTCTTATATTTGAAGGCAGGATGGTCCTTTGCAGTTTAGCTGTTTTACAGAATACAAAGGGGTAAGGCATGTCTTAACAGTTGCTGCTTTCCTGGAGCCCAGGGCTCAGATAAAGTTCAACATTTACCTGAATGTTGACATTTAACTTCTCTATATTAATACAGAATATGAATAACTGTCATTTGCTGAGTAGCTACTATGTGCAAAATGCTTTGCCTGAGTTATCTAATTTTCAGAGCAATTCTAAGGAGATAGACAGGCTAATGGAGGTTAAAAAACTTGCCCAGGATAATATAGCTAATAATTAGCTTAAGTGGGATTTAAAGTCAGTTCTTGATTCTAAAGTTTATACATACGTGCTTTCCACTCAACCAATCACAATTATGTTGATGTATTTCCTTCCACTCCTTTTCTTTGGTCTAAGCATAATTTTTTATATATAGTAATGATCATATTTTATGTACACTTTTTATGTACAATTTTTGTGTTCTTTTTTCATATAATGTTTCACCTTAAGCATTTTGTCATGTTTATAAAATGTGTACTTCTTTTTAATGGCTGTAGTAATAGTCCATTAAGTAGATGTACTTAATCATTCCTCAATCATTGGACATTTTATTTATTTACAGTTGTTCATTATCATTAATAATGTTGACTACCTATCTTTGGGCATCAAGGTTTCTTCCTCCATATTCAGAATTACTTTTTAGGTGTGGTTTCCTAGAAATGAATTTACTGGCTAAGACAATGTAAATAGTTTTAAGCCTTTTGATCCATATCGTCAGCCTTCATTGGAAATTTACAACCCTTTTGGATGACCTTGCTAAACCTCAGTTTTCTTATTAATAAAATGGTAATAATTACTAAGACATGAGAAGAATCTAACATAGTGTCTTTCCTTAACTTTTTGCTCTTTCTCCCTTGAAATTTTCTAGGGATAGTTATTTTTTTCTGGACTCTCATTTTAATACTCTGGGACCAGTAGACATTATTGAAGAGTATTTGTTGGGGGAGGTCATCCAGAAGATGTGACCTCTGCACACATGAGCTGGATCCTGACAAGTGGAGGCTTGTGTCCCCCACCCCTGTCCTACTTGCCTTCTATGCTCCCCGAGGCTGCCACAAGGATATAGCCCTAAGATAGTGATGTGGTGCTAAGACCATCTAGATGGAATATATGATTGAATGAAGTTAAGACCTCTATAAAAAATTTTAAGGTCTGGTAAGTGGGTGCAGATATCTACTCATTTTACTGTCACCCAAGACAAACCTTGCATGTAAGTTTCCTTTGCCTGTTTAAACTATCACCTACTAATCTTTCTTCAGTCTCTCCCTGACCTCTGCTTATGGGGACCAATTTCAGATTACACCTGGGAGGCTCCCTAGGAGTTTGCAAACCAACAGTATTGCAGTCAATTTTCTAAGCTATGTTTTGTGGTGAGGAAGGCAGGGGATATTGTTGATGGTGGTGGTGGTGACACGGGTGGTTATGCAGGTCTGTTTTCTTCTTTTTCTAGCCAGTTCTCGGGTTTTTTTTCTTTTCATTTTATTATTGAAGTATACTTGACATAAATATTAGTTTCATGTTTACAACATAGTGATTCAACAACTCTATATGTTATGTTATGCTCACCTCAAGTATAATGACCACCATACAACACTATTACAGTATCATTGACTGTATTCTCTGTGCTGTACCTTTATTCCCATGCCTTATCCCCTTCACCCATTTTGTCCATATTCTCACCCCCATCTCCTCAGGCAATAGTTTTTTCTCTGTAATTAGGGATCTGATTCTGCTTTTTTGTTTATTAATTTGTTTTATTCTTTTAGATTGCCTATATAAGTGAAATCATATGGTATTTGTCTTTCTCTTAGTTCACTTAGCATAATATCCTCTAGATTATCTTCTAGATCCATCCATGTTGTTGCATATGGCAAGAGCTCATTCTTTTTTATAGCTGAGTAATATTCGTGTGTGTGTGTGTGTGTGTGTGTGTGTGTGTGTGTGTATCACATCTTTATCCATTCATCTATCAGTGGACACTTGGGTTGCTTCCATATCTTGGCTATTGTAAATAATGCTGCAGTAAACATAGGAGTGCATGTATCTTTTCAAATTCGTGTTTTTGTTTTCTTTTGCTAAATACCCAGTAGGGGAATTACTGGATCATTTGGTATTTCTGTTTTTAATTTATTGAAGAACCTCCATATAGCTTACCACAGTGGCTGAACCAATTTACATGGCCACCAACAGTGCATCAGGGTTCCTTTTTCTCCACATCATTACCAACACTTGCTGTTTCTTGTCTTCTTGATTTTAGCCATTCTAACAGGCATGAGGTAATATCTCATTGTGGTTTTGATTTGTATTTTCCTGATGATGAGTGATATTGAGCTTCTTTTCATGTGTCTGTTGGCCATCTGTATGTCTTCTTTGGAAAAATGTCTCTTCAGGTCCTCTGCTCATTTTTTAATCGCATTGTTTGTTTTTGTGGTGTTGAGTTGTGAGTTCTTCATAAATTTTGGATGTTAACCCCTTATTGCATATATCATTTGCAAATATCTTCTCCAATTCAGTAGGTTGTCTTTTTGTTTGTTGATGGTTTCCTTTGCTGTGCAAAAGCTTTTCATTTTTGCTTAGTCCCAATAGTTTATTCTTCCTTTTGTTTCCCTTGCCTTGGAAGATGTATCTAGAAAAATGTTACTATGGCTGATGTCAGAGAAATTGCTGCCTGTTTTCTTCTAGGATTTTTATGGTTCTGTGTCTCACATTTAGGTCTTTCATCCATTTGCTTGTCGATATTGAGTTGTGCAGATTATTTATTTTGGATATAAACCCCTTATCAGATATATCATTTGCAAATATCTTCTTCCATTCAGTAGGTTGCCTTTTTGTTTTGTTGATGTTTGTCTTTGTTATGCAGAAGCTTTTTATTTTGTTGTAGTCTCAGTAGGTTACTTTTTACCTTTGTTTCTCTTGTCTGAGGAGACATATATGTAAATACGTTGCTTAAGTTGATGTCCAAGAGATTAATGTTTATGTGTTTTTTTAAGGTATTTTTATGGTTTCGGTTCTCACATTTAGGTCTTTAATTCATTTTGAGTTTTTGTGTGTGTGTGTATGGTGTAATAAAGTTTCTTTCTTTTGCATGTAGCTGTCCAGTTTTCCAAACACTATTTATTGAGAAGACTATCTTTCCCCATTGTGTATTATTGCCTCCTTCCTTGTAGATTGATTGACGATATAATTATGGGTTGTCTTCTGGGCTGCCTATCCTGTTCCATTGGTCTATGTTCTATTTTTGTGTCCACACCATATTGTTCTGGGTGCTATAGCTTTGTAATATATCTTGAAATCTGGGAGTATAATACCTCCAGCTTTGTCCTTCTTTCTCAAGATTATTTGGCTATTTGTGGTCTTTTGTGGTTCCATATGAATTTTAGGATTGTTGTATTTCTGTGAAAAATGCTGTTAGTATTTTGATAGGGATTGCATTGAATCTGTAGACTGCTTTGGGTAGAATGGGCATTTTATTAGTAGTAATGTTTCCAGTGCACAAGAATGGTATATCTTTTCCTTTGTGTCATCTTCAATTTCTTTGATCAGTGTCTTATAGTTTTCAGAGTATAGGTCTTTCACTGCCTTGGTTAAGTTTATTCCTAAGCATGTTATTCTTTTTGGTGCAATTGCAAGTGAAATTGTTTTCTTAATTCCTCTTTCTGCTACTTTTTTTATATGTATTGAGAAATTCAACTGATTTCTGTATATTAATTTAACTAATTTCTTTATCCTGCAACTTTACTGAAATCATTTGTTCTAATAGTTTTTTTGGTGGAGTCTTTAGAGTTTTCTATAGTATCATGTTGTCTGCAAATAGTGAAACTTTCACTTCTTCCTTTCCAGTTTAGATGCCTTTTATTTCTATTTCTTGCCTTGTTCCTGCAGGTAGAACTTCTAGCACTATGTGAATGAAAGTGGTTAGTGGCCGTCCTTGTCTTGTTTCTGGTCTTAGAGGGAAAGTTTCAGTTTTTTGCCATTGAGTGTGTTATTAGCTATGGGTGTGTTGTATATGGCCTTTATTACTGAGGTACGTTTTCTCTAAACCTACTTTGTTGAAGTTGTATCATAAATAGATGTTGTATTTTTTCAACTGCTTTTTCTGTATCTATTGAGATGATTATATGGTTTTCATCCTGGGTATCATATTTATTGATTTGTGAAAATTGAACATCCTTACATCCCTGGAATAAATTCCACTTGATGTTAATAATCCTTTTAATGTATTGTTGAATTTGTTCAACAAGCTAATATTTTGTTTTTAAAAGAGTTTATTTATTTATTTGAGAGAGAGAGCATATGTACAAGTTAATATTTTCTTAAGGATCTTTGCATTTATGTTCATCAGGGATGTTTGGCCCATAGTTTTCTTTTTTTCATAGTGTCATTGTTTGGTTTTTGTATCAAGGTAATGCTGACCTTGTGGAATGAATTTGGAAACTTTCCTTCCAATCTCTTTTTTGGAATAGTTTGAAAAGAATGAGTATTATCTCTTATTTAACTGTTTGTTAGAATTCACCTGTGAAACCTTCTGGTCCTGGATTTTTGTTTGTTGGGAGTTTTTTGTTTAGCTATTCAGTTTTGTTCCTAGTAATGGGTCTATTCAAGTGTTCTATGTCTTAGTTGACTTTTGGAAGATTGTATGTTTTTAGGAACTTATCCATTTCTTCTTGGCTGTCCAGTTTGTTAGTATATAATTTTTCATAATATTGTCTTACAATCCTTTTTATGTTTCTTTTTTTTTTAAGATTTTATTTATTTATTTGACACAGAGAGAGAGCACAAGTAGGTAGAGCGGAAGGCAGGGGGAGAGGGAGAAGCAGGCTCTCCACTGGGCAGAGAGCCCGATGTGGAGCTCTATCCCAGGCCCCTGGGATCATGACCTGAGCTGAAGGCAGACGCTTAACTGACTGAGCCATCCAGGCACCCCTTTTTATATTTCTGATTTCAGTTGTTATTTCTCCTCTTTCATTCCTAATTTTATTAATTTGAGTCCTCTCATTTTTTCTTGATGATTGTACATAAAAGGTTTATCAATTTTGTTCATCTTTTCAAAGAACCAGTTCTTGGTTTCATTGATTTTTTTTAGCCTCTATTTCATTTATTTCTGCTCCAAGCTTTATTTTTTCCTTTCTTCTAGTAACTTTGGACTTTGCTTGTTCTTTTCTTCATTCCTTTAGGTGTAATGTTAGATTGTTTATTTGAAGTTTGTCTTACTTTTTGAGGTAGGCTTGTATCACTATAAACATCTAAAGTGATTATTGGTATGTACCAGTTATCATTTTATTAATTTTTTTCTGGTTGTTTTTGTAGTTTTCCTCCATTCCTTTCTTCTTTTTTCCCCTCCCCTTGTGGTTTGATGGCTTTCTTTAGTGTTATGGCTGGATTCATGTCTCTTTATTTTTTGTGTATCTATTGTAGGTTTTTTATTTGTACCATTTCTGCTGAAAAATCAGTTGATAGCCTTTTGGGGGTTTCCCTTGTATATAGCTGTTTTCTTTTCTCTTGTTGCTTTTAAGATTCTGTCTTTGTGTGTAGCATTTAATTGAATAAAAACTTTTCATATCTATGAAAAAACAAAACAAAAAAAAGATTCTGTCTTTATCTTTAGTCTTTGACATTTTAAGTATTGTGGATAATCTCATCTTACTGTGACTTAAAAAAAATTAACCCTAAACAGCCATTTGCAGGTTAGCTATTAGAAGGTACTATAATGACTTATAATATTTGGTTAAAAATGTTTGGGGTGCCTGGGTGGCTCAGTCGTTAAACGTCTGCCTTTGGCTTAGGGTGTGATCCCGGCGTTCTGGGATCGAGCCCCACATCAGGCTCCTCCACTAGGAACCTGTTTCTTCCTCTCCCACTCCACCTGCTTGTGTTCCCTCTCTCGCTGGCTGTCTCTCTCTCTCTCAAATAAATAAATAAAATCTTTTAAAAAATGTATCAGTAAGAGGTCTTGTAGGGCTTCATGTCTCAATGCCAGAAATAACCATTGCCCAAACCTCCTGTTTTAGCTCTTCAACTCACTATAGACACGAGCAAAGAATAGTGAATATGAGACCTTTTGAAGAACTGAAAACATTATTTGAGGGGGCAATTAGACAGAGAAAAATATGTGACATGGATACTTTGTGACAGGAGTCACATTATTATCTTACAGTGGTTAGACAGAACATTGGATTCATGATCCCTCTGACTGTGCAGCTGTGTGACCTTGACAGTTCCCATCTTTGGACTCTAGTCTCCTTATGATTCAGTCAAGGTAGTTGGACTAAAATAGTTAATATGTAAAAGTCTGAGCCTTTTCTATAGTAGGTGACCAGAATGCAAAAAATATCTTTACTTTTTCTTGTTGACATATACCTTGGTGGCCTTTTAAAGTCTTCTGGTCACCTAATAAACTTACAAGGTGTTTTAGAGGCCAGCAGTTGAACAAATGGTTTTCCTTGATTCAGTCACTGAATTTTAAATTGATTCAACAATCACAGAATTCTTGTTAATTGAAAATAATGATAAAAAATCTCTGACCAGGTTACCTCAGTGGGAATGGTTGAGAAATGACGTCTGAAAAGCTGCTCTTTCATAAAAGCAATAAAAACAATGACAAACATTTCCAAAATCAACTTTTTAAGAACTCTGGAAATTAACCAAAATTTGAAATAATATAAGGTGTCAAGCAAAACAAGAAAAACAGCTGAATAATTAAAAGATCAGTGAGCTTTGTGGTGTATTGCCCTATTTTCTACACTCTACAGTAGCTTTGAAAACTAACAGCTGGATAGTTATGGCAGCTGTGAAAACCACCATTTTAACAGCCAGTGGAGAGGGCAGAATGAGATTGAAGCTCCCCTAAAGCTGAAAAACATAACTTACAGGGTTTTCTGTATTTGAATTGACTCAGAGTTGGCTTACTACCAGTGGGTTTTTCCTCAGAGCATTTGTCAAAGCAATTAATTGCTAGTAATTGTTTAGTTCTGCAGCTTTCTTAGGCTGCATGAAGTGTGATAGCAAACAAGAAGCCAAACAATAAACTTACAAAAGAAAAACTGGAGAATGAGGTATCCATAGAGAGCTTTGAAAAGTTGCAACATATTCCTAGAAATATAGAAGATCCAGGTACATGTGCAGGGCTTTTCTCATATGCACGTTTTGTGCCTGTCTAGAAAAGACTTCAGAAGGCTCTATTCTCTTACTTCTGGCTGAATTTGAAGCTCTGGGCAGGAAGACTAAGAGAGTTGTAAACTATCTGGCTGAGTGTTGAAGGCACTCACCAACACACACAAGAGCCTTTTAGCGAAGTCTGGGAGACTTAATGGTTCAAAGCATTTAAATAAGTCTCTGTCTAGTCATTAGCTGACCACTAAGCTACCTGACCAGAGATGTTGATGGCTTCATATGATAAAGAATATAGACTTTATAGAATTAGTCACTAAACAAACAGCAGTAAGAACTACAAACCTGGGGTGGTTTTGATTTCCAAAGTTGTCACATTATGTAGTTTAAAATGTTCTCTTTTCAACAAAAATTATGAGACATGTAAAGAAATAAGAAAATGTCCCATAAACAAGGAAAAAACCCCACAATTAATAGAAACTGTCCTTGAGGAAGATAAGTCATTGGGCTTCCTAGAAAAAGACTTTCAAAGAGCTATTTTAAATATAATAAACGTACTTATATGTGAATAAAATTGTGATTTATTTGTTTAATAAAAAAGAATGAATTACTTAAAATTGTGCAGTTGAAAAATATAACTGAAATGAAAATTTCACAACAGGGGCTTCACCTCAAATTTGTACTAGAAGAAGATAGAATTAAATATAAAGACAATTGAATTGAGATTATTCAATCTGAGGGAAAAATAAATTAAAAAATGAACAGAACTTCAGTGACCCATAATAGAATATACATATTGGTAGTCTCAGAAGAAGAGAATAGATAGAAAAGGCAGGACAGGTATTTGAAGAAACGAAGGCCAAAAACTTGCCAAATTTGATGAAAAACTTTAATCTGCTCATCCAACAAGTTCAACAAACTCAAGGGAAGGAAAACTTGTAAATGCATGCTTAAACATATTACAATCAGATTTGGAAGCAAGGGAATAGAAGACTTGAACAATACCATGAATCAACTATACCTAACAGACGTTTTCAAAACACTCTACCCAAGAATAGTAGAATATATATTTTTTCATGTGCATGTGGAATATTCTCCAAGAGACCACGGGTTAGGCCATAAAACAAGCTTCAATAAATTTAAAACAATCAAAATCATACAAAATATGTTTGGTGAATACAATGGAATGAATTAAGAAATTAATAACAGAAGGTTGAAAAAGTCATAAATATGTGGAAATTAAACAGCATACTCTCAAATAATCAATGGATTAAATTTAGAGGTAATCACAAAGGAAATGTAAAATACTTTACAATTAATAACAACAAAAACAGTTTACTAAAGTGTATGGAATACAGCTAAAGCAATGACTGGAGAGAAATTTGTACCTTCAAATTTCCTACATTAAGAAAGAACAAAGATCTCAAATCAATAACCTAAGGTTCTACCTTAGGCCACTGAAAAAAGAGGAGCAACGTGAGTCCAAAACAAATAGAATGAAGAAAATAATAGAGAAGAAATTAAGGAAATAGAGAATAGAAAAACAATAGAGGTAACAACAAAACCAAACATTTGCTTATTGAAAAGTTAAACAATATTGACAAACCCTTAGTTAGACTGACCAAGAGCATTACTAAATTACTAAAATCAGTAATGAAATAGGGGCCATTGCTATTGACCTTACAGAAGCAAGGCTGATTATGAGGAAATAATATAAACATTTATTTGCCTACAAATTAGATAATCTTAGTGAAATCAACAAATTCCCTGAAAGATACAAACTACTAAAACTAATGAAATAGAAAATGTTACTGGACCTATAACAAATAAAGAGATTGAAGTTTTAATTTAAAAAAAATATCCTACCAACTCATTCTATAGGGCCAGCATTACCCGGATACAAAAACCAAAGGTACCCTCATGTTCATGTGTCAGAAAACTTAATATTGTTAAATTGTCAGTAATCCCCATATCCATCTACACATTCAGTGTAGTACCTATCAAAATCTCAGCTGCTATTTTTTCAGAAATTGTCAAGGTGATACTAAAATTCATATGGAAATTCAAGGGACCTAGAATAGCCAAACAATCTTGAAAAAGAACAATGTTGGAGGACACATACTTCCTTGTTTCAGAATTCATTCAAAGGAATTGTTATCACAAATGCATGGTACTGGCATAAAAATAGAAAAAGAGATCAGTGGAATAAAACTAAGAGTCCAGAAATAATCCCCTTTTTATGGTCAATTGGTTTTTGACAAGACTGCCAAGATCATTAATTGGGGGAAAGAATAGTCTTTTTGATAAATGGTGCTAGGATAACTGAATAGACATGTGTGAAAAAATGAAGTTGGACCTTTACCTTATGTAAAAGCTAATACTATGAATCTCTTAGAAGAAAAAATAAAGATATTCACAACCTTGACTGAGCAGTGGTTTCTTACATAAGACCACGAAAAGTACAAGCAATAAAAGAAAAAGTAGGTAAATTGGATTTTAACAAAATTTTAAGCCTTTACTCTTTAAAGGAGACTATAATGAAAGTGAAGGAAACCCATAAAAGGCAAGAAAATTCTGCAAATTATGTCTGATAAGGGACTTTTGTCCAGAGTATATACAGTACTCTTACAATTCTATAATAAAGACAAGTAGCCTAATTTAAAAATGGGCAAAATAATGGAATAAACATTTATTCAAAGAAGATAATTAAATGGCCAATAAGTACATGCAAAGATTCTCAATACCATTATCAATTAGGTTAAAACAAAACCACAATGAGATACCAGTTCAAACGCTCTAGGATTGTGGGTAACGCAAAGACAGGTAATAACAAATACTGGCATGGAGGTGGAGAAATTGGAACTCTCACACTTTGCTTTTGTTCATATAAAATTGTGTAGATGATTTTGAAAACAGTTTTGGCAGTTCTTCAAAAAGTTAAACATACAGTTACCATATGATTCAGCAATTCCATACCTAGGTGTATACAAAGGTAATGGAAAATATCCACACAAAATATGTACACACATGTTCATGGGTATAAATAATAACCAATAACCAATAAATGCTAACATGTGTTCCTCAATTGATGAATGGTCAAACAAATGGGATACAGCCATACAATGGAACATTATGTAGTAATAAAAAAGAAATATTGAACGTACAACATAGAATAACCTTGAAAGTATTATGCTAAGTGGAAGAAAGTCACAAAAGACCACATACTGTATGATTTCATTTAATATATATATATATATATATATATATATATATATATATATATATATATATATATAATACGTATATGAAACATCTAGAGTACACACATTTTTTCCCCCATGAATGAAGCCTGAATAATTTAAAAAATCTACCTGCTGGTAGTAGTAGCTTCCCCCATCTCTGTTTTATAATCTATTCAGATGGTGTTTAGTAACCGAATCTTCGCTTATCTCTACCTGGAGAGTTGTGGGCAGTGTGACAGTAGAAAAACCTTAGCTCTGGCAGCAAGACAGGTCGGAATTTGATATGTAGGATTGTCATTTACTTCCTTTGTGACCTTGAACAAGTTGCTTAGCTTCTGTGAGCCTTCGTATTCTCATGTTCGGTTTAGGGATAATTACATATCCCTAATAAAGTTATTGTGAGTATTAAGCTGTCAGCCAAAGGGCTTTATCCATTTATGTTTCAGGAAATTTACCTTTTCCTTTAAATGTTCCAATATGATATGCATCTCATTTCTTTTAGAGGCACACCGATCTTGCCTGGAAAAATGCTAGAATAAGAAAAAAATCTCCCTGACTCCTTTTGTAGTGTTAATCTTAAAAATGAAACAGTCAGTTATTTTACCAGCAAAAATGGGTTTATTTGGGAATAAGAGATAATTACAATTCGGCACAAAGAAGTTATGGCAAAACCATAGGCAAGTTCAATAAGCAAATGAAAGAAACATTATTTTATGGAGAAGAAGGAAACTGAGAGGGGTTGTTAAAGTCCACTGGAAAAAATCAAGAGTTTAGGGTGATGATTGTTTCTCCTTGTCTGAGTTGCAGGGGTAGTTGATATCTGTAGGAGATGCAATGTACATCTTTCCCTGTTGAGGCCTTTAATTCATGATTCTTTTCTGCTGAGGATTCTTCTCTTAGGGGTGTGTAATTCATGATTCGTCCCTTAATTGACATTGAGTGTTATGCCTTCCCCCTTCCAGCCCTTCCTCCTAGCATCCTGAGTTCACTTTAGTTAGGTTTCCCTTTATTGATTTTCACAGTAGCATACAGTATTTGGGGACAGGAGGTCAGAGAACATTTCCATTTTTTTCCTATTTGCTCTTCCTGATTAAGGTATTTTTTTTTCTTTATGTTGAGCTTGAGCTTTTAATTTGCAGTGTTTCCGAAGGTGACCTCCCTGGGTATGTGGAGCAACTTGATCCTCAGAAGAAAAGAATGTCATTGTCTGGTGTCCTGGATTGACCCAGAATTTATCTTCTTTGGTACTAGGAGTTCTGGATTAGTTGTCCCATTCTCTTGGGAAGGGAAATCTATTTTTGATTAAAAAATATTAATATGACTATGTTTATTTTCTAGGCTTTCAGTATGTTTTCTTTAATTCAGATACCATTTGAGAATATACTTTCTGTTTCTAGTGAGAAGTTGTGAACTTTAAAATAATAGTTACCAGAAATTGAAGGGACACTAAAGACGATTTAACTCATCTTTCTTTTTACATGTGAAGACCATGAAGTCCGGGAAGAAGTTACTTGCCCAGTCACCCTGCCAGTAGGTGGCAGAACTGACAGTAGAAGAGTAGAGAGTTGGGATGGGGGAGAAGTGTAAGGTTTATTGCCTACTATGTGTTGGCATTTTACATTTATTTTCTGATTTAGTTTTTTTAATAATAATATTTTTTATTATATTATGTTAGTCACCATACAGTACATCCCTAGTTTTTGATGTAAAGTTCCATGATTCATTACTTGCGTATAACACCCAGTGCACCATGCAATACGTGCTCTCCTTACTACCCGTCACTAGCCAATCCCATTCCCCCACCTCCCTCCCCTCTGAAGCCCTCAGTTTGTTTCCCAGAGTCCATAGTCTCTCATCGTTCATTCCCCCTTCTGTTTACCCCCCCTTTCTTCTTCCCTTTCTTCTCCTATGGATCTTCCTACTTATGTTCCACAAATGAGTGAAACCATATGATAATTGTCTTTCTCTGCTTGACTTATTTCACTTAGCATTATCTCCTCCAGTCCCATCCATGTTACAGCAAATATAGCTGGAAGCCTTTCCCTTAAGATCAGGAACATGACAAGGATGCCCACTCTCGCCATTATTATTCAACATAGTACTAGAAGTCCTTGATTTAGTTTTTAAAACAACATGCTCGGATAGATATATTATGCCTCTTTGACAAGTGAGGCCACTGAAAATCAGTTAAGCTCACTTATCAAAAGTTGTACAGCAAGAAGATGATAAAATGTGGCTGCAAGCCCAGCTCTTTCTCTCTCTCTCAAAGTCATGCTCTTTTTATTTCACTAAGCTGTCCCCTAAAATAGAATCCTCTTTATCTATCGCCCTAATAATAGATATTTCTCTTATGTTACATGCCTTTCTTATCTATAAACCCACAAAAACTCTTCAGGAACCTGAGGAAAAACAAAACTAGAACGCAGGGAGATGAAATTTATCTTAATATTTAAAGGAAGGAGATTTAAATAAAGACATCATGAAAGCAAGGAATAGCCTGCCTTAGGAGAGAGTGAGCCCTGTCGTTTAGGAGACTTACAGTACTGGGCAAACTAGGACTTGGGATTTTCATGGAATAAAGGGCTTCCAGTTTCATAACTGTGACAGTCCTGGGCACAATAAGACAAGTTGGGCATCACTACTGTCACTGTAAGTATGTCAGCAGAGATTGGATAGTTCCTCAGGGTTTGAAGCATTGCATGAAGAGTTGGATAAGACCATCTGAGTTCCTTCTGTTATTGTGGAACAAGATGTTTACCTTGTTGTTTTTGGAGCTAATGTCCAAATTCTGATAAAATTAGGACAGAAGGCTGGTAGTTAAACATGATAATAAGAACACAAAATAGAAACAAAAGAGTACCTGGGTCTTACTGCTCTCTGTACTACACGACATAGTTTTATTATTGTTACTTTGTTTTGTTCATTCATTTTTATTTTATTTCAGTGTGAGAATATACTCTCAGGTAGTTAAGCTTTATTTTCTGACTCAGCCTCTGAGTGTTCACCAGTGCAGTTGTATTGTACCAATCAAGCTATCTGACACTTAGCAAGTGAATCTGGACCTAAATGGGAAAGGGGGTGGCATTAGTATCTCAGCTACCCAGATGATTCTAATGTGTAGCCAGTGTCAAATATTACTGCCTTAAATCAAAGAAGGAACAGAACTAATGTTTATTGAATCATTATCATGTGTTCTGGGAGCTATGCTTGATGTTATCTTGTTTAATCATCAAATAACTCTGCGAGATAGGAATTATTATTTCTAGGCAGGGAAAGTTGGTCTCACAGAATTTGAGTAACTTGTCAAAGGTCACAGCTAGTAAGTCAAATGTTCTTTTTACTCAGCCATAGTACTTCTAAAAACAAGAAAAAACACTCAATCTTTATAAAATCTGTTGGCAACTCATTATTCAATTTTATCTCCATAACTACTTGGATGTAAGAATGACTAATATCCTCATTTTACAGATGGAGAAATTGAGGCAAGGAAGGGCTAAATTGAGAAATTTGTCTAGGTTGGTAAGTAGTGGAGCAGGGATTCAAACTCAGGTCTCAAGATTTTAGCTCTTCTTTTTTTTTTTTAATACAGCAAACCCGTTGCCCCTCCCCTAATCATTTTTCTTGCCTATGAAGTGAGAGGAGTCCTAGCTACTCCTAAGGATGCCTGTGAGGATTAAATTAAATATTAGCTATGAAAGAACTCACGGAAAACCACAGGCCAATATTCTTGATGAATACAGATGTAAAAATTCTCAACAAAATATTAGAAAACAGAATTCAGAAGCACATTGGAAGGAGCATATACCAGGATCAAGTAGGATTCATCCCTGGGGTACAAAGATGGTTCAACAAATGCAGATCAATAAATCTGATATATTAGATTAATAGAATGAAAGGTAGAAATCAATGATCATCTCAACTGATGCAGAAAAAACATGTGACAACTCTCAAAAGCAAAAGGCCAGGACCAGAATTCATAGGCTAATTCTATCTAATATTTAAAGAAGAGTTAAGGCCTGTTCTTCTCAAACTATTCCAAGAAATGCAAGAGGAAGGAAGACTTCATTCTATGAGGCCAGTATCACCCTGATACCAAAACCAGATAAAGATACCATAAAAAAGAAAACTATAGGCCAATATCTCTCATGAATATAGATGCGAAAATCCTCAACAAAATATTATCAAACCAAATCAAACAATGTATTAAAAAATCACACACCATGATTAAGTGGGATTTATTTCTGGGATGCAAGGTAGTTCAATATTTGTAAAACAATCAATGTTATACATCACATCAATAAGAGAAAGGATATGAACCATATGATCATTTCAATAGATACAGAAAAAGCATTTGACAGAGTACAATATCCATTCATGATAAAATCCCTTTGCAAGGTAGGTCTAGAGGGAACATACCTCAACATAATAAAGGCCTTATGTGAAAAACACACAACCAATATCACACTCGATGGCGAAAAACTGAGAACGTTTCCCCTAAGGTCAGGAAGAAGACAAGGATGTCCACTCGCCACTTTTATTCAACATGGTACTGAAGTCCTAGCCACAGCAATTAGACAACATAAGGAAATAAAAGGCATCCAAATTGGTAAGGAAGAAGTGAAAATGTCACTATTTTCAGATGACATGATACTCAATATCGAAGACCCCAAAGACTCCACCAAAAAACTACTAAAACTGATAAAGGAATTCAGTAAAGTTGCAGGATAAAAAATCAATGGACAGAAATCTGTTGCGTTCCTATACATTAGTAATGAAACAACAGAAAGAGAAATGAAGGAATCAATCCCATTCACGGTTGCACCAAAAACAATAAAATATCAAGGCATAAACGTAACCAAAGAGGTGAAAGACCTATATTCTGAAAACCATAAAACACTGATGAAAGAAATTGAAAACAACAGAAATGAATGGAAATACATTTCATGCTGATGGGTTTGAAGAACAAATATTGTTAAAATGTCTATACTACAGAAAGCAACCTACAGATTTAATGCAATCCTTATCAAAATACCAACACCATTTTTCACAGAGCTAGAACAAACAATCTTAAAATTTGTATGGAATTGAATCACAAAAGACCTCAAACAGCCAAAGCAGTCTTGAAAAAGAAAAATAAAACTGGAGGTATTGAAATTTCAGATTTCAAGTTATATTACAAAGCTATAATAATCAAAACAGTATGATACTGGCATAAAAATAGACACATAGGTCAATGGAGCAGAACAGAAAACCCAGAAATTAACCCATTATTATATGGTCAGTTAATCTTTGACAAAAGAGGAAAGAATATCCAATCAGAGAAAAGACAGTGTTATCAACAAATTGTGTTTGGGAAACCTGGACAGGAATATGCAAAAGAATGAAACTGGACTACTTTCTTTCACCAAACACAAAAATAAATTCAAATTAGATTAAAGACTTAATGTAAGACCTGAAACCATAAAAACCATTAAAGAGAGCACAGACAGCAGTGTCTCTGACATCAGCTGTAGCAATGTTTTTCTAGATATGTCTCCTGAAGCAACGTAGATAAAAGCAAAAATAAACTGTTGAGACTACATTAAAATAAGTTTCTGCACAGCAAAGGAAATAATCAACAAAACTAAAGGCAACCCACCAAATGGGAGAGGATATTTGCAAACAGCATATCCAATAAATGGTTAGTATGCAAAATATATAAAGAACTTCTACAGCTCAATTCCCAAAGAACAAATAATCCAATCAAAAATGGGCAGAAG
This sequence comes from Ursus americanus, assembly GCF_024610735.1. Taxonomy (NCBI): domain Eukaryota; kingdom Metazoa; phylum Chordata; class Mammalia; order Carnivora; family Ursidae; genus Ursus; species Ursus americanus. The sequence continues at coordinate 67,803,273 of NC_142164.1, forward strand.
ACATGAACAGATATTTTTCCGAAGAAGACATAAATATGGCCAACAAACATGTGAACATTTGCTCAACATCCGTCATTATCATGAAAATGCAAATCAAAACTACAATGAGATATCACCTCACTCCTGTCAGAATGGCTAAAATAAAAAAAAAACACAAGAAAAATAAGTGTTTATGAAGGTGTGGAGAAAGAGGAATACTCTTGCACTGTTGGTGGGAAAGCAAATTGGTACAACCACTGTAGAGAACAGTATGGAGGTGCCTCAAAAAATTAAAAATAGAACTACCCTGTAATCCAGTAATTGCACTACTGGATGTCTACACTTAAAATACAAAAACACTAATTCAAAGGGTTATATGCCCCCCTATGTTTATAGCAGCATTATTTACCATAGCCAAATTACGGAAGCAGCCCAAGTGTCCATTGATAGATGAATGGATAAAGAAGATATGGTGTGTATGTGTATTAATATTTTATATCTATCTATCTATTTATCTATCTATCTATCTATCTAAAATGGGATATTATTCAGTCAAAAAAAGAAGAAAATCTTGCCAATTGCAATGACATGGGTCGAGCTAGAGAGTATATTGCTAAGTGAAATAAGTCAGATAAAGACAAATACCATATGATCTCACTCATATGTGTGGAATTTTAAGAAAGAAAACAAGCAAAGGAAAAAGAGAGAGAGAGAGAGAGAGAGAGAGAGAGAGAAACCAAGAAGAGAGAGAGAAAGAGAGAAACCAAGAAACAAACTATTAATTATAGAGAACAAACTGATGGTTACCAGAGGGAGGAGTGTGGAGGGGTTGGTGAAATAAGTCTTGGGATTAAAGAATACACTTATGATGAAAATAAAGTAAAAGGAAATAATGAAATAATATGTTTAAAATGGTGGGGTAAAGAGATTAGTTTCAAAATAACTGCACTGTAGGACCTAAATGCTGGACTTAGGTCATCAAGACTAAATAAAGGCATCATCTACTTGTTATAGTTCAATCATAAGTCAGGACTATAGGAGTACCTTACTCAACAAAATAGACGTTTTTTGGAAAGTTGGAAAGTTTGGAAATTTTTACAAATGAAATCTTTATGTTTTAAATATGTTAGGACACTCCAGTAATTAAAGGTATCCTGAAATGACTCTTTCATAATGCTAATGCAAACAAAACAAATATAAACTAATTATATTATGATTAACCATCAATAAAAATAATAAGTAAATAAACACATTTGACAAAATTTAACATCTGTTCATGATAAAAACGCTCAACAAATTAGGTATAGAAGGAATGTACCTCAACATAACTGAGGCAATATGTGACAACCCATAGCTAAGATCCTACTCAGTGGTGAAAGTTCCAAAGCTTTCTTTCTAAAATCAAGAACAAGACTAATGTGCCCACTCACGACTGCTACTTAGCATTGTACTGGAATTCCTAGCCAGATTAATTAGGTAAGAAAAAGAAATAAAAGGCGTCAGAATTGGAAAGAAACTGGTAGAATTATCTCTGTTTCATTTTTTTGTATTTATTTATTTTTTAAATAATATTTTTTTATTATGTTAGTCACCATACCTTAGTTTTGATGTAGTGTTCCATGATTCATTGTTTGCATATAACACCCAGTGCTCCATGCAATACGTGCCCTCCTTAATACCCATCACCGGGCTAGCCCATCCCCCCCATCTCCCTCCCCTCTGAAACCCTCAGTTTGTTTCCCAGAGTCCATAGTCTCTCATGGTTCATCTCCCCCTCTGATTTCCCTTCTCTTCATTTTTCCCTTCCTTCTCCTGATGATCTCACTGCTATTCCTTATGTTCCATAAATGAGTGAAACCGTATGAAAATTGTCTTTCTCTGCTTGACTTATTTCACTTAGCATAATCTCCTCCAGTCCCGTCCATGTTGCTGCAAATGTTGGGTAATCATTCTTTCTGATGGCTGAGTAATATTCCATTGTATATATGGCCCACATCTTCTTTATCCATTCTTCTGTTGAAGGGCATCTCGGCTCCTTCCACAATTTAGCTATTGTGGACAATGCTGCTATGAGCATTGGGGTGCATATGGCCCTTCTCTTCACTGCGTCTGTATCTTTGGGGTAAATACCTAGTAGTGCAATTGCTGGGTCATAGGGTAGCTCTATTTTTAACTTTTTGAGGGACCTCCACACTGTTTTCTAAAGTGGCTGTACCGACTTCCATACCCACCAACAGTGTAAGAGGGATCCCCTTTCTCCACATCCTCTCCAACATTTGTTGTTTCTTGCCTTGTCCATTTTTGCCATTCTAACTGGCGTAAGGTGGTATCTCAGTGTGGTTTTTATTTGAATTTCCCTGATGGCTAATGATTTTGAACATATATTCATGTGTCTGTTAGCCATTGGTATGTCTTCATTGGAAAAGTGTCTGTTCATATCTTCTGTCCATTTTTTGTTTTGATTATTTGTTTCTTGGGTATTGAGTTTGAGAAGTTCTTTGTAGATCTTGGATGCCAGTCTTTTATCTGTAGCATCATTTGCAAATATCTTCTCCCATTCTGTGGGCTGCCTCTTAGTTTTTTTGACTGTTTCCTTGGCTGTGCAGAAGCTTTTTATCTTGACGAAGTCCCACAAGTTCATTTTATCTTTTGTTTCTCTTGCCTTTGGAGATGTGTCATGAGAAAGGTTGCTGTGGCCGATGTCGTAGAGGTTGCTGCCTATGCTCTCCTCTAGGATTTTGATGGCTTCCTGTCTCACATCAAGGTCTTTCATCCATTTGGAGTTTATCTTTGTGTATGATGTGAGAGAGTGGTCAAGTTTCATTCTTTTGCATGTAGCTGTCCAATTTTCCCAGCACCTATTATTGAAGAGACTGTCTTTTTTCCACTGGATGTTTTTTCCTGCTTTGTCAAAGATTAGTTGCCCATAGAGCCGAGGGTCCCTTTCTGGGTTCTCTATTCTGTTCCATTGGTCTATGTGTCTGTTTTTGTGCCAGTACCATGCTGTCTTTGTGATCACAGCTTTGTAGTGTAGTAGTTGATCAAGATTAGAACAGAGATCAATGAATTAGAAACCAGGAGCACGAGGCGGCACTGGAGGAGATAATGCTAAGTGAAATAAGTCAAGCAGAGAAAGACAATTATCATATGGTTTCTCTCATCTATGGAACATAAGAACTTGGAAGATTGGTAGGAGAAGAAAGGGATAATGAAGGGGGGGGGGGTAACCAGAAGGGTGAATGAAGCATGAGAGACTATGGACTCTGAAAAACAAACTGAGGGCTTCAGAGAGGAGTGGAGTGGGGGAATAGGATAGGCTGGTGATGCGTAGTAAGGAGGGCACATATTGCATGGTGCAGTGGGTGTTATACGCAACTAATGAATCATCGAACTTTACATAAACAACCAGGGATGTACTGTATGGTGAATATCATAATATAATAAAAATATTATTATGGAAAAAAAAGAAAGAAACCAGGCGCACGGTTGAACAGATCAAGAAAACTAGAAGCTGGTTCTTTGAAAGAATAAATAAGATCGATAAGCCACTCGCCAGCCTTACTCAAAAGAATAGAGAAAGGACCCAAATTAATAAAATTATGAATGAAAGGGGAGAGATCACGAACAACACCAATGAAATAGGAAGGATCAACAACTTTATGCCAATAAATTAAACAACCTGGAAGAAATGGATGCCTTCCTGGAAACCTATAACGTACCAAGACTGAAACAGGAAGAAATTGATTGTTTAAACAGACCGATTAATTATGAAGAGATTGAAGCAGTGATCAAAAACCTCCCCAAATACAAGAGTCCAGGGCCTGATGGATTCCCCGGGGAATTCTACCAAACATTCAATGAAGAAATAATACCTATTCTCCTGAAGCTGTTTCAAAAAAATAGAAACAGAAGGAAAACTACCAACTCATTCTATGAGGCCAGTATTACCTTGATCCCCAATCCAGGCAAAGACCCCATGAAAAAGGAGAATTACGGACTGATATCCCTGATGAATATGGATGCGAAAATTCTCTGTTTGATTTTATATAGAGAAAGTCCTAAAGACTTCACCATGAAAATGTGGGGCAAGGGGTGAAAGAAATGGGTGAAGGGGATAAAAAGTTAAAGGAAAAAAACAAAAAAATTATCTGAAAAAGAAATAAACAAAATGATTTTATTTATAAGAGCGTCATAACCTAAATATTTAGGAGTAAATTTAACCAAGATGGTGAAAGACATACTCTGAAAACTATAAGGCATTGATGAAAGAAATTGAAGACTACACAAATAAATGGAAAGATATAGTTTTCATGGATTGGAAGAATTAATATTTTAAAATGTCCATACTACCGAAGGCAATCTACAAATTGAATGCAATCCCTCTCAAAATACCATCAGCATCTTTCACAGACTAGAACAAATAATCTTAAAATTTGTGTGAAACCACAAAAGACCTCAAATAGTCAAAGCAGTCTTGAGAAAGAAGAGCAAAGCTAGAGGCATTATGCTCCCTGATTTCAAATTATACTGCAAAGATGTAGTAATCAAAACCGTATGGTACTGGCACAAAAACAGATATACAGATCAGTGGAACAGTAGTGAGCACTGAAATAAACCCAGGCTTATGTAGTCAGTTAATCTAAGATAAAGGAGACAAGATTATACAGTAGGGCAAAGACAGTCTGGTGCTGGGAAAGCTAGATATTCACATGTAGAAGAATGATAGTAGATTCCAATCTTAAAGTTAACTTGAAGTGGATCAGACTTAAATGTAAGACCTGAAACCATAAATTTCCTAGAAGAAAACATAGAGAAAAAGCTTCTTGATATGGTCTTGGAAATTTTTTTGATATGACAGCAAAGGACAAGTAACAACATAAAAAAAATCAACAAGAGGGACTACATCAAACTAAAATTCTTGTGCACAAAGAAACAATCAACAAAATCAAAAGGTAACCTATGGAATGGGAGAAAATATTTGCGAATCATCTATCTGGTAAGTGGTTAATACCAAAACATATAAACAACTGTGACAACTCAATAGGAACACAAACAAACAAAACCCCCAAATAATCCAATTAAAAATGGGGAAAGGACTTGAATCGACATTTTTCCAAAGAAGATATTAAAATAGCCAAGAGGTACATGAAACTTGCTTAACATCACTAATCATAAGGGAAATGCAATTAAAACTACAACGAGATATTCCCTCAGTTAGAATGGGTTTCATCAAAAAGACAAGAGATGACAAATGCTGGCGAGGATGTGGAGAAAAAGGAACCTTTGTAACTTTTGGTAGGAATGTAAATTGGTGCAGCTACTGTGGAAAATAGAATGGAGGTCCCTCAAAAAACTAAAAATAGAATTATCTTATGGTCCAGCAATTCCACACTTGGGAATTAATTATCCAAAGGAAATTAAACCACTATGTTGAAGAAATATCTTCCCTCTTGTGTTCATTGCAGCATTACATATAATAGCCAAGACATGGAAACAAGTGTCCATTGATAGATGAATGGATAAAAAAGTTGTGGTATATATTTGGTATACATACATATACATGTGTGTGTGTATATGTATATACAGGTACATACCTACTGGGATACTATTCAGCCATAAAATAGAAGGATATTCTACCATTTGTGACAATGTGAATGGATCTTTATGGTATTATGCTAAGTGAAATAAATCAAAAAAGACATACTATATGATCTCACTTATATGTGGAACCTAAAAAACAAACTCATAGAAAAAGTAATCAGATTTCTGGGGGCTGGGGTAACTGAGTGAAAGTAATCAAAAGGTACAAACTTCCAGTTTTAAGATAAATAAAAACTGAGGATGTAATGTACAATATGGTGAATGTAATTAGCATGGCTATGTGGTATATTTGAAAGTTGCCAAGAGAATAAATCATATCCTTAAACTTAGCGTTGTATGTCAATTATATCTCAATAAAACTGAAGGGAAAAAAATCTATTGGGTAGTGGAATTGGGGGGAAAAAAAGAAAAGAAAAGAAAGAACAAAAGAAAAGAAACATTCAACAGACACTGAACACATTCTCTTATTGGCCTTAGGTTTGATGCCTTCCTCTAGTGTCCAGGCTGGCTTGGAGCACTGGTCCCTAACTTATATCACTCAGATCTCTGCCCACTTCCGTATCAAGTATTCTGATTAATTTGGTTTATCTTTTATTCTGTCCTAGCTGAATCCTTCAAGGAATTTGCCGAATTGCTCAACGAAGTAGAAAATGAGAGGATGATGATGGTAGGTCACTAACACTGGGCCTCGAAGTGATATCTTGGCTGATTGGCTGATTGATACTTTGTTATTTCAGTTTCTGTTTCATGGATCTTTAGAACAGTAAAGATATTTAGGAGATAGATCTGGTTATTCTATTTCATGCTTTTGCCCTGGGAGTTTAGCATTAGGTAGAGAGAAATTAGTGTGGAAATTCCATTCCTGTTCCTATCAGCGAGAAGTGTTTCAAGGGACATTAAACTGGGCTATTGAACATGTCGAAAGAAATTGTGGCCCTTATTGTGCTTAAATTATTCATTTATTTATCTGTTTCTCTGCTTATAGAAATAATAATATAGACTTTATTTATATTTGACATAGAATTGTTTTATTTAATTCTGTGTGAAGACTTTTCCTTAGTAAGTCTATTTCTTAAAATAATAGAGCAGTTTTTTTAGAGCAGCTTTAGTTTTACAAAAACACTGAGTAGAAAGTACAGAGAGATTTTAACATAACCCCTTTCATCGGTTTTGATTACTGTAGCTTTCTAGTAAGACTTAATGTTAGATAAGAACTTTAGAATCAGTTTGTCAGTACCCACAGAATAAATTGCTGGGATTTTGATCAGGATTATATTGAATCTATAGATCAAGTTGGGATAAACGGAATCCTAAAAATATTATCTTCCTATTTATGAACATGGATTATATTTCCATTTATTTAATGCTTCTTTGATTTCTTTCAAAACTCATCAGAGTTTTGCAGTTTCCTTACATAGATCTTGTACATATTTTATTAGATATATTCCTAGGTATTTCATTTTTTGTGTGAACTCTATTTTAGCAGCTTTAAAAATAATCTTTTTGTATGGTCCCTAGACCTGCAGCACCAGTGTCACCTGGGAAATTGTTAGAAATGCAGGTCCTCAGCCCTACCCCAGACCTATTTGGACTTAAATGTAGAAGTACCTAGGTTGGTCAATATTTATTTTTATTAGGGTTATGAGGGTGATGTTGGAACATTTGTAGAAGGTAATGAGAGGTCTACCTTCCCTTTCTTGATAGGATGACTTTCTGCAGGCAGTTCAGCTTTGTTAAGTCTATTTATTCAATAGTCAGAGTTCTTTAATCTGTCATTACTCATCCTTTTCAACAGTGTGATACTGGCTTCTGAGAATACTGCTACCATTTCATCTAAGCTCCTAGAGAAGTGGGATTGAAGGCAGGACTTGGAGGTAGGGGAAGTAGAGACTTAGGTTCTAATAATGGCAGTGCCACTAATTGTTGATTTCAAAGGAATCATGGTCTTTTGCTGTTCTCTCTTTTTTCATATGTATAATGAGGAAAATAATCCCCACCTCCCAAGGTTGTTGAAAGAACACCAAGTGATATAATGAATAAGAAAGTGTTCTATACATAGCAAAAAACACTTATTAAGTGAGTGTTGTTTGTAGTTAACTTTTGTTACTCCCAAGATCCTGCTTATGGAAATTTGACTTGGGAATTTTCTTAGTTTAAGAGACTTGCTTCTAAGGATATTAAGGAGAGACCAATATGGGTAATTTCTCTGGAGTCGGGTAGATGGCCACCCTAGCTAATCTACACTCTACTAAATGTTTTCTTCTGCCTGAAGGGTTTGTGGACTATTGCCAATGTTGATCTCAAAGGCATTCAACTCCATTTCATTCATATACCACTAGAAAGCTCAGCTGTACTTCTCTTCATTCCTAGTTGTTTCTTGATCTCCTTTATTTACCCAATTACAAAGCTCTAAGATATTAAAGTAGGACTCATCTTTTGAGATATTGTTTTTCTCACCCTTCTTGCTGGCTCTTTTCCATAGGACTGACTCATTTTCCTCTGTCTTTCATTATGTTGTGCCCCTTTGTCCCCACAACTCTTCAGTCATGTATTGAGTGTAGGCTCCCCATTTCCCATTTAATTCTAGGAATGCTGTGAAGGTTAGGCTCAATGTGGGCCTTTCACAACATGGCAGGAATTCATTGCTTGACTGCACCTCTTGCTTTTCCTAGAACTGTGGTAAAAGGACTCCTTAGCCCAATATGGATTATCTGGGAGGTGTTACACAGCTTTTGATCCTTCTATAAGAAGAGGCCAAAAGAAGCTTTCGAACAGGAAAGAAGTTCACAGCTCTAGCCTGTGATAATTGCAAATATCTAGCCATTCTTGTAAATGAAGTTAAATTGTGGAAGGAATTATGGAGGAAAGAATTGAGGGAGAGCATTCCAACTGTGCTGTTCTTAAATAGTACCCCACGGGATGTTGTATTACCTCAGAAGCTGGCCTTGAAAAGTCTTGATAACAGACTTCCTGTATGATTAACGTTGGCTTTCCTAGGTGTTTTTCTGACTCTGAAGGGGATCCTATTAGCAATGTGCAAGGTCTGTCTTTGAGGACTGTGAAGAATGACCTAAAGAGACCCATACTATTTCAAGCAGTATATCCTTAATGACTTCTTTTGGTAATTAGCTAACCATCAAAGATTCATGAACAATCCTACACTGCTGGATCGAGTACCATCTCTAATCTGCTAAATGCCCTATCTAGTGTTAATTGGGATTCATGCAATAGGAACGTGATTAGCTAAACTCACTGTGTTTAGAGTGTCACTTTTGCTGGGGGTTCTACCCTGAGATAGCAGGTAGTAGCTTTTCTGCTAGAGAGCTTATGAAATGGATGCAGTGATCAGAAAGGGGAATAAAGATCATGTTTAATTAAAAGGGCTTTTTTGAGTAGTTGCTAGACTTCTAAGGGATTTAAGGATAAAACAAAATGAAAAAAAAAGAGTCAAACTTCGGTGTGATCTTTTCCTACATCACTATCTCTGTGTTCTGGCAGAAAGTAGTATAATAACCATCGAGTGTCAAAGAGAGGAAATGGCTCAGAGTATGTATTTGTGTTGTAGGAGACTGAGAGCAATATAATCAATGTGATCAAGGGAGAACCATGGCCTCCAATTTTAGTGAATCATGTACTAGTTTTCTAGACAGAGACAGGGCCAAACATACAAAAAGCAGTGGCCTTATGGACCCTGTGTAAGAAGTTGCTGGCACTCCTGCTTATACAAGAAAATCCCCTTTGAAACATAGAAACTGGCAACTGTGCCATCCTTGGGTTGCCTGTGTACGCAAGGACTCAGCTGAATGTCCAAATAGAGGTTTGACACATACTACTCTCCTTAGAGATGGCATGTTCACTTCTTATTCAAAGGCAAACTTCTTCAGTGTGTCCCAGGTAGCCACTTTGTTTGTGTTACCTTTGTGAAAGTGGAAATAGTTTTTCTAATTGTCTATTGTTGCATAACAACCTATTCTAAAACATAGTGACTTAAACTAAAACCATTTAATTTTATCTCATTATATTGTGGGTCAGGAATTCAGGCAAGGGTGAGCTGGGTAGTTCTGCTTCATGTGGTAGTATTCACCTGGGAGGTGGATTGAGGCAGCTTTGCTCACCTATCAGGCACCTCAGTGGAATGGCTGGAAGGCTGGGCTCAGCTGGACTTTTGACCAGAATGTATATATTTGGCCTCTCTAGGTTGGTAGTCTCAGGTAGTCCAACTTCTTAAAGAGTGGCTCAGGGCTCCCCAGGGGGAGTGTTCCAAGAGAACCAGGTGGAAGTTGCTGGCCTTTTATGACCTAGTTTGAGAAATCACAGTGTCACTTCTGCTATATTCTATTGGTTCAAAGAAGTAATAAACCCACTCATATTAAAGGTAGAGGGGACAGAGACCTCACCTCTCAATAGGGGATGTGTCACAAAATTTGTGGACATGTTTTAAAACTTCCACAAAAGGAGAGAAGAAAAATGACTCTTTGTACTGGATCTGACACTAATGACATAATTTGTTTCCAGCTATGTACACAAACTTGATATCACATAACCCACAGCACATAGAACTGTAGAGTGTGTTGGCCAAGAGAGATGGGCTAGTATTTTTTTTCTCTTAAATTCTGTTAGCCAACATATAGTACATCTTTAATTTCTGATGTAGTGTTCAATGATTCATCAGTTGCATATAACACCCAGTGCTCATCACATCATGTGCCCTCCTTAATTGGGCTAGTACTTTTAATAGAAGAATTCTTACTTTTGGTCAAGGAGAATCACTGGTGTCCTTATTTTTGGTACTAGGGCTTCTGATAGAGCTTTGATTGGATGAGAGTTTGGCTATTTAGTTGAACTCTGAATCATACGTGGACACAAAAGAGGAGACCCAAAGTGCCTGCAGGACACAGATTAAAAAATATGTACTAATGCCCCAACTTAGCATGCGTTTTGGTGGTAGTTTAAAAACTGCTTTTTAATCTGGAGAACACAGGACTGGTCAAAACTAAGTGAAATAAGTCAAGCAGAGAAAGACAATTATGTGGTTTCTCTCATCTATGGAACATAAGAACTAGGAAGATCGGTAGAAGAAGAAAGGGATAAAGGGGGGGTAATCAGAAGGGGGAATGAAGCATGAGAGACTATGGACTCTGAGAAACAAACTGAGGGCTTCAGAGGGGAGGGGGGTAGGGGAATGGGATAGGCTGGTGATGGGTAGTAAGGAGGGCACGTATTGCATGGTGCACTGGGTGTTATACGCAACTAATGAATCATCGAACTTTACATCAGAAACCGGGGATGTACTGTATGGTGACTAACATAATATAATAAAAAATATTATTATGAAAAAATAACAGAGATGGCAATGAAAAAAAAACTGGCTTTCTACTCTTTTTTCCTACTTTCGTTATGAAGATGAATCTTGTTTTACTGACACTTTATGTCTCACTTGACAAAGAAGGCAGTACCTCATTTCCCTGTCTTATATCAAAATCAGTGCAATGGATCCTAAAATCCAGCTCTTTAGATGTATTCTCTTAGGTCCTCCATTAATATACAGCTGATTCATACCACTGAAGAAAACCAACCCTACTTGTTGCCTTGGACGGATGCCATCTTTCAAGAGGTTTATATGAACACAAAGCTTTGTGTATCTCTGCCTGCCCACTGAGCAAGGGGTCCAGTTTGCAAATGGTGTTTTTATATCTCTAGAACCATATTATTGTCAATATTTTTCATTCTTGGACAGGCTGTTTTTATCAGCTTTGGAGTAAATGTAGGTAATTTGAAGGCCTGATCCAGTGTTCTCTGTGATGCTGTAATATACTCTCAAGTTCTGAAGAAAATGTTCTGATTTTATGACACACGGTGGCAGGACTGGAAACAATTTATCCTGGGATTTATCCTGATACTATTACTGCTGACTCAGTTGCTTCCCATGAAATGGTTTGCACTTGGTGCAATTGGTATTTTCATGAATTTTCCACTCTCTTCCTCTTTTCCACATATACTTCAGGCCCCCTGTATCTGTTTCTGGACATGACTATAGATATTTATTGATTAAAAATTCAGATCAGACTACCAGTAAGTTACAGAGAAATGCCTCATGTTCTCCCTTCTCTCATTTCCTCTTGAAACAGTTGATTTTAAGAGACCAATATGGGAAAAAAGACAGTAACAACAATGAAAAAAAAAAACAGAAATCAATTTACATTTTGCATGTTGATGTATTACAGGGTAATGCCTTAGTAACAAGGAAACTCAAATCTGATCCTTTGTTAACTGAAAGTTGTTTTGTGTGTTCTTCCTTTTTTTCTAGGTACACAATGCTAGTGATTTGCTGATTAAACCCCTGGAAAATTTTCGGAAGGAGCAAATAGGCTTCACCAAGGTACATTTTCTTCAAATGTATAAGGTGTTTTTCATAGCTGAGTAGTTTGGGTTACCACTCTTCACTCTTTAGGGGTGAGGAGGGTTCATATATAAGGGAATTCATTCAAAAAAAGTGGGAATATCTGGAGTTGGCTCCTGGCTATTTCCAAGTAGCTGGGCAACTCTGGACAAGTCTCTTCTCTTTTTGGAGCTTCAGTTTCTCCATCTGGAAAATGAGGAGCTTGATAATAATAGGCATTATTTAAAGGGCACTTACTATGTGCTTGCTAAGCACTGGGCTACATGCTAAATTTATATTCATTCTCTAATCACAACAATTGTGTGAGGTTCTGGTATTTTCCACATTTTACAAATGAGGCAACTAAGGTTTGGGCAAGATAAAAAAACCTGACGGAAGTTATATAGTTAGTGACAGTAGCCAGCATTTAGACTTTAGGGTTTTTTGTTTGTTTGTTTTGTTTTGTTTTTAGCTTCAAATCCCACATTCTTTCCATTAAGCCATACTATGTAGATACTTGCTGTCCAGTATGGTATCCATAGCTATATAAATAAAATAAAATAAACAACTCAGTTTCTCAGTCATGCTAGTCACCTTTCAAGTGCTTGGTACCTACATGTGGCTAGTAGCTACTGTGTTGGATTGCACAGACATAGAACACTTCCATTATTGTAGAAATTCCTACTGAACAGCACTGTGCCAGATAATCTCAGATTATTTCCAGCTTGACCACTCATGGATCTGATTCCCTACGGTCTCATAAAGAGTTAGGAAAAATTGTCAAATTTATTCTTTTCAGCTAGGTGTAGACTTATTCTGTGAACTCCAATATGTATGCAACATGTAACCAGATGGTCTTCCAGAACTAAATGCAGTATTTTAGCCTAGCATTTGGTCCTAAAAAGGACTGAGAACACACCATCTGGTTATTATCTGGAATATTGTGACAAGCAGTTTAAATTGAAGGTAGCAAGGTCAGAGGGGAAAGAGGAAAGAGGAGATTAGTGGATGTGATGTCACTGCTGGATGTCATCAGTCAGCTTGACCTGGGCATTATTTGAATGACTGATATTCAGACTAAATAAGTTAATCTGCATAGCCCAGCGATTCTGGACTCCACTTGATATATCTGGAATCTCATTAACATAAATACTTAATTAGGAAAATATATAACTGAAGGAGGGAAGAACCTTTAAAATCACAAGTGTGGTATGAAAATAGGTAAGTGACATGACAGTTGTTACGTAAGAATGAATAAAGAATATGAAGAAGGACAGATAATGTGAAAATCCTCACACTTAGTCTACTTTCACTCCTGGATGAGATTAGGAAAAAGGAAAGTAAGAGTGTGCTACAGTGGTTGACCTCATGTCATCTGAGGGAAAGGAAACAAATTTCTTTCCTCTATTTCCTATGTTCCAGGCCTGTGCTGAGGATTTTACATATGTTGTCTTCCTTAATTCTTACAGCAAACCTCTGAAGTGCAATGTATAATATCCATTATCTCAATGAAGAAACGGAGACTCAGAAAGATTGCATTCTTATATTCCTATTAGTTTTTTTCCTACTTCTTTACTCTAGGGTCAACTTGCACACCTAAAAGGAGAGTGACCAACTTTCAGTGTGAGTGCTTTTTCCAAGAAACTATCTAGAATTATCCTGGTAGTAAAATTAAGGTAATAGAGCAGTGAACTAGGAACTAGAAAATGCAGCTTCTGGTCTACCCCTGTGTGTTTTCAAATTATTGCCTATCAGTTCCAACACTTCTCAATACCTGTTCTTTTTTTTTTAAATAATAATTTTTTATTATGTTATGTTAGTCACCATACAGCATATCGTTAGTTTTTGATGTAATGTTCCATGATTCATTATTTGCGTAAAACGCCCAGTGCACCATGCAATATATGCCCTCCTTAATACCCATCACTGGCCTATCCCAATCCCCCACCCCCTCCCCTCTGTAGCCCTCAGTTTGTTTCCCAGAGTCCATAGTCTCTCATGGTTCATTCCCCCTTCTATTTACCCCCCTTCATTCTTCCCTTCCTTCTCCTACCAATCTCCCTGCTATTTCTTATGTTCCATAAATGAGTGAAACCACATGATAATTGTCTTTCTCTGCTGGACTTATTTCACTTAGCATAATCTCCTCCAGTGCCGTCCGTGTTGCTGCAAATATTGGGTAATTGTTCTTTTTGATGGCTGAGTAATATTCCACTGTATATATATAGACCACATCTTCTTAATCCAGTCATCTGTTGAAGGGCATCTCGGCTCCTTCTATGATTTAGCTATTGTGGACAATGCTGCTATGAACATTGGGGTGCATATGGCCCTTCTCTTCACTACGTCTGTATCTTTGGGGTAAATACCCAGTAGTGGAATGGCTGGATCATAGGATAGCTCAATTTTTAACTTTTAAAGGGACCTCCACACTGTTTTCCAAAGAGGCTGTACCAACTTGCATTCCCACCAACAATGTAGGAGGGATCCCCTTTCTCCACATCCTCTCCAACAATTGTTGTTTCTTGCCTTGTGTATTTTAATGCAACAGATTTCTGAGCATTGATTTTGTATCCCGCTACATTACTGAATTGCTCTATACATTCTAATCGCTTGGGCATGGATTCTTTTGGGTTTTCCATATAGAGTATCATGTCATCTGCGAAGAGAGACATTTTGACTTCTTCTTTGCTGATTTGGATACCTTTTATCCCTTTTTGTTGTCTGATTGCTGTTGCAAGGACTTCTAGTACTATGCTGAATAATAATGGCGAGAGTGGGCATCCTTGTCGTGTTCTTGATCTTAAGGGAAAGGCTTCCAGCTTTTCTCCATTGAGAATGATATTTGCTGTAGGCCTTTCATAGATGGTTTTTATGAGATTGAGGAATGTGCCCTCTATCCCTACACTCTGAAGTGTTTTAATCAGGAAAGGATGCTGTATTTTGTCAAATGTTTTTTCTGCATCTATTGAGAGGATCATATGGTTCTTGACTCTTGTTGATATGATCTATCGCACTGATAGGTTTGCCAATGTTGAACCACCCTTGCATCCCAGGGATGAATCCCACTTGGTCATGATGGATAATCCTTTTAATGTACTGTTGGATCCTATTAGCTAGGATCTTGTTGAGAATTTTGGCATCCATAATCATGAGGGATATTGGTCTGTAATTCTCCTTTTTGATGGGGTCTTTGCCTGGTTTGGGGATCAAGGTAATATTCGCCTCATAGAATGACTTTGGTAGTTTTCCTTCTGTTTCTATTTTTTGAACAGCTTCCGGAGAATAGGTATCATTTCCTCTTTGAATGTTTGGTAGAATTCCCCGGGGAATCCATCAGGCCCTGGAGTCTTGTTTTTTAGGAGGTTTTTGATCACTGCTTCAATCTCTTCATAATTATTTGGTCTGTTTAAAAAATAAATTTCTTCCTGTTTCAGTTTTGGTAATGTATAGGTTTCCAGGAAGGCATCCATTTCTGTCACGTTGTTTAATTAATTGGCATAAAGCTGTTGATAAAAGTTTCTAATGAACCTTCCTATTTCATTGGTGTTTCTTGTGACCTCTCCCTTTTCTTTCATAATTTTATTAATTTGTGTCCTTTCTCTCTTCTTTTGAATAAATCTGGCCAGTGGCTTATTGATCTTCTGGCCTTCCTTCAAAGAACCAGCTTCTAGTTCTGTTGATCTGCTCTCCTGTGCTCCTGGTTTCTAATTCATTGATCTCTGCTCTAATCTTGATCAACTGCTTTCTCGTGTGTGGATTTGGGCTGTTCTTCTGTTCCTGTTCCAGCTTCTTGAGGTGAGAATATAAAAGCTGCATTTTAGATTTTTCTATTCTTTTAAGTGAGGCTTGGATGGCTATGTATTTTCCCCTTAGGACTGCCTTTGCAGTGTCCCATAGGTTTTGGACCATTGTGTTTTCATTCTCGTTAGTCTCCATAAATTGTTTAAATTGATTTTTGATTTCCTGGCTTATCGAATCATTCTTGAGCAGGATGTTTCTTAGTTTCCAAGTGTGTGAGTGCCTTTCAAATTTTTCCTTGTGATTGAGTTCCAATTTCAAAGCATTGTGGTCTGAGAATATGCAGGGAACAATTTTAGTCTTTTGGTATCGGTTGAGACCTGTTTTGTGACCCAGCATGTGGTCTATTCTGGAGAACATTCTATGTGCGTTCGAAAAGAATGAGTATTCTTTTGTTCTGGTGTGTAGTGTTCTATATATATCTATGAGGTCCCTCTGGTCTAGTCTGGCATTCAAAGCTCTTGTTTCTTTGTTGATTTTCTGCTTAGGTGATCTGTCTATTGCTGATAGTGGAGTGTTGAGGTCCCCTACTATTAACATATTTTATCTATGTGTCTCTTTATTCTGATTAAGAGTTGGCTTGTGTATGTTGCTGCTCCCCTCTTCGGGGCGTAGATATTTATAACTGTCATATCCAGTTGTTGGATATATCCTTTCAGAATAATATAGTGTCCTTCTGTATCTCTAACTACAGTCTTTAGTTTAAAATCCAACACTTTTCCAATGAAGACATACAAATGGCTAACAGACACAGGAAAAAATGTTCAAAATCATTAGCCATCAGGGAAATTGAAATCAAAACACACTGAGATACCACCTTATGCCAGTTAGAATGGCAAAAATTGACAACGCAAGAAACAACAATTGTTGGAGAGGATGTGGAGAAAGGGGATCCCTCCTACATTGTTGGTGGGAATGCAAGTTGGTACAGCCACTCTGGAAAACAGTGTGGAGGTCCCTTAAAAAGTTAAAAATTGAGCTATCCTATGATCCTGCCATTGCACTACTGAGTATTTACCCCAATGATACAGATGTAGTGAAGAGAAGGGCCATATGCACCCCAATGTTCATAGCAGCATTCTCCACAATAGCTAAATCATAGAAGAAGCTGAGATGCCCTTCAAGATATGACTGGATTAAGAAGCTGTGGTCCATATATACAATGGAATATTACTCAGCTATCAAAAAGAATGATTTCTCAACATTTCCTGCAATGTGAATGGCACTGGAGGAGATAATGCTAAGTGAAATAAGTCAAGCAGAGAAAGACAACTATCATATGGTTTCTCTCATCTATGGAACATAAGAACTAGGAAGATCGGTAGAAGAAAGGGATAAAGAAAGGGGGTTATCAGAAGAGGGAATGAAGCATGAGAGACTATGGACTCAGAAACAAACTGAGGGCTTCAGAGGGGAGGCATGTGGGGGAATGGGATAGGCTGGTGATGGTAGTAAGGAGGGCACATATTGCATGGTGCACTGGGTGTTATATGCAACTAATGAATCATTGAACTTTACATCAAAAAAATAAAAATAAAAATAATAAAATAAAAATAAATAAATAAACCCTTTAAAAATTTAAAAAATAAAATGCACATTTCTATGAAAAAAAAAATAAAATCCAATCTGTCTGGTATGAGAATTTCTACCCCAGCTTTCTTTTGAGGTCCATTGGCATGAAAAATGGTTTTCCATCCCTTCACATTCAGTCTGGATGTATCTTTAGGTTCAGAAACAGTCTCTTTTAGACAGCAAATGGATGGGTCATGACTTTTATCTAATGTGCAAACCTGTGACGTTTTATGGGCGCATTTAGGCCACTCACTTTGAGAGTAATTATTGAGAGATATGATTTTAATGATGCCATGTTGCCTGTAAAGTCTTTGTTTCTATAGATTGTAACTTTCTGTTCTGTATCACTCTTGGGGCCTTTTTACTTTTATAGAACCCCCCTTAATATCTCCTGTATTGTTGGTTTCGTGGTTTCAAAATTGGTCAGTTGCTGGCGATTCTGGAAGGTCTTTATCTCTCCATCATTTCTGAATGATGCCTTGATGGATAAAGGATCCTTGGCTGCATGTTTTTCTATGAAAGAGCTTTAAAAATTACCCCCTCAACCCTTTCTCTCATTGCAGGTCTGTGTAGGCAGGTCTGACGTAATTCTGATACCTTTGCCTTGGTACGTGAGAAATATCTTTGCCCTGGCCACTTTTAATACTGTATCCTTGGATCTAATATTTGCGAAATGCAGTATGATGTGACGTGGGGTAGGTTTGTCGTGGTTGAATTTGGAAGGGGTCCCCTCTGCCTCTTGGACACGAATGCTTGTTTGCTTTGCTAGATTAGGGAAGTTTTCAGCTACAATTTTTTCAAATATCTCTTCTAGACCTCTGTCTTACTCCATCTCCTCGGGGATGCCGATGATTCTGACATTGGAACGTTTCATTGAGTCAGTAATCTCCCATAACCTACATTCTTGAGATTGGAATTTTTTGAGCCATGTTTCTGTTTTAGCTTTCTCTTCTACCATCCCATCCTCCAATTCACTAGTTTGTTCCTCTGCCTCATTTACCCTGGCTGTCCGAGCATCTAGTTTTGACTGCATTTGATTCATAGCAGTTTTAATTTCTGCCAGATTCGCTCTCATTTCCGCCCTTAGTGATTCTATATTCTCGTTAATATTTTCGTTATTATTTTTTTCAAGTCTACACATCATCTTGACCATTGTTACTCTGAACTCCTTTTCTGATAATTTGGTTATATCCATATCCATTAGTTCTGTGGTGGAGGTCACAGACTCATTATCTTTCCTTTGCTGGGGGGGATTTCTCCTTCTCGTCATTCTGATGAGGAGAGGTTGCTGGGTTGCCCAGTGCCCAAATTATTGACCAAGACCCAGGCAGCATCCTCTCATTTTATAGGAGCTTAGGTATGTGGGCTTCTTGATTTTTCAGCCTGCCTTCTGGGGGAGGGACCTGCTGTGCTGATACTCAGGCAACTCTTTTTGGGTAGAGTCACCCTGTCCCTTGCAATGGGGGATGGGGATTGGCACAATGTGAGGTCTTATTTCTGGGCTTTTGTTCTCTGGTAGCTTTCCCTGGCGGTTTTCTGTGGCTCTTCTGAGAGTCAGAACAGCAGTGGCCAAATCCTAGCCTCTGTCTCAGAACAGAGAGATTGCAGTGTGCTCTCCACTGAGCTCTCCTGGCCTCTTTAAATCTCTTTCTGTTGGTGTTGCTAAAAACCCTGCAGTGTCCCAGGTTGCACCCCACAGCTGGAGTCCCAGCGCTCACTTCCAGCGCAGGCATGTCTCTGTCCTTTGTGTTTCTAACTCCACCAGCCACCAGCCGGCCCCGCTCCAGAGCTCCGTCTTTCAGTATGGTTTGGGGGCGCTCCGGAGCATCGGTTTTCAGTCTGGTCATGAGCGTTCCCAGGCTCACAGTCTCAGTCTGCTGTCTCGCGGGTACAGGTCTGAGAGTCCGGCCTGCTCCCCAGTGCAGGTGGCGACCTCTTCCCGGCGCTCAAGCATGGCTAGTCCCTCCCCCTTCCATTTATCTTCTGATATCTGTGCGCGGATTCACGGCTCCCTGCTTCGTATCTCAATACTCAGTGCTGGAGATGTTCATTTGTGGAGATCCAGATGTATCTTCCTACATCTCAGGCTGATTCCTTGGGTTTTCAGGATGGTCTGGTACCTATCCAGCTCGACTCAGGGGACCGGCTGAAAAAGGGGACCACTACTCCTCCGCCCTCTTAACTCCTCCCATCCATCCTTAGTTTTTGATGTAGTCTTCCATGGTTCATTGTTTGCATATAATACCCTGTGCTCCATGCAATACGTGTCCTCCTTAATACCCACAAATCTATGGTCAACTAATCTTTGACAGAGCACAAAAAACATCCAGTGGAAAAAAGTCAGTCTTTTCAATAAATGGTGCTGGGAAAATTGGACAGCTATATTCAGTAGATTGAAACTGGACCACTGGGGTACCTGGGTGGGTCAGTCGTTAAGAATCTGCCTTTGGCTCAGGGCGTGATCCCAGAGTCCTGGGATCGAGCCCCGCATTGGGCTCCCTGCTCCGCTGGGAGCCTGCTTCTTTCTCTCCTAGTCCCCCTGCTTGTATTCCTTCTCTCACTGCCTCTCTCCCTGTCAAATAAATAAATAAAATCTTAAAAAAAAAACTTGGATCTTGCTTTTTTATCAAATTTGATAACCTGTATCTTACTATTGGAGCATTTAGCCTATTTACATTCAGAGTAACTATTGAAAGAAATGAATTTAGTGCCATTATTACATGTATAGTCTCTGTTTCTGTGGATTGTCTTTGTTTTCTTCCTGGTCTATGTTACTTTTAGGCTCTCTGTGTCGTTTCAGGATCCCCTTTAATATTTCTTGCAGGACTGTTTTAGTGATTATGAATTTTCTCAGTTTATATTTGTCCTGGGAGTTCTTTCTGCCTTCCTCCATTCTGAATGACAGCCTTGCTGGATAAAGTATTCTTGGCTGCATGGTTTTCTCATTTAGTACCCTGAATATATCATGCCGGCCCTTTCTGGCCTGCTAGGTCTCTGTGGATAGGTCTGCTACTAGCCTAATGTTTCTACCCATGTAGGTTAAGAATCTCTTGTCTCAAGCTTCTTCCAGGATTTTCTCTTTATTTTTGAAATTTCATGCTTCGCAGTTGTATGTTGGGATGTTCATATATTTTTATTGATTTGGGGGGGGCATTGTCTCTATCTTTTAGACTTAAATGCCTGTCTCTTTCCCCAGATTAGAGAAGTTTCCATCTATGATTTGCTCAAGTATACCTTCTCTACCTTTCTCTCTTTCTTCTTCCTCTGGGACCCCAATAACATAATAGTGTTTCGCTTTGTGGTATCCCTGAGTTCTCAAAGCCTCCTCTCATGGTCTGTTAGTTGTTTTTCTCTCTTTTCCTCAGCTTTCTGTCTTTTTCATCAACTTGTCTTCTATGTCAGTGACTCTCTTTAACCTAGCTCATCTACTTCATTTACCCTCCCTGTTAAAACATCCAGTTAAACTGCATCTCAGTTAAATAAAGCATTTTTAATTTTAGATTTTATTTCTGCACTAATAGATTCTCTAGTG
Source organism: Ursus americanus (assembly GCF_024610735.1). Classification (NCBI taxonomy): domain Eukaryota; kingdom Metazoa; phylum Chordata; class Mammalia; order Carnivora; family Ursidae; genus Ursus; species Ursus americanus. The sequence goes on from NC_142164.1 coordinate 67,824,137, forward strand.
TCTTTTATGCTTTTTTTAAGCCCAGGTAGTAACTTTATAATTGTTATCCTTTTTTTTTTAAAGATTTTATTTATTTATTCGACAGAGATAGAGACAGCCAGCGAGAGAGGGAACACAAGCAGGGGGAGTGGAAGAGGAAGAAGCAGGCTCATAGCGGAAGAGCCTGACGTGGGGCTCGATCCCATAACGCCGGGATCACGCCCTGAGACGAAGGCAGACGCTTAACCGCTGTGCCACCCAGGCGCCCCTATAATTGTTATCCTTAATTCCAGCTCTGACATTTTACTTATAATCATGTTGATTAGATCTGTGGCAGAGGGAATATTACCTCTAGTTCCTTCTTTTGTTGTGAATTCCTCCTTCTAGTCATTTTGCCCAGAGAAGAGTGGATGAACGAGAGACCCAAATCAAAAATACCAACCATGCCCCAAACGAAATACACACTAGCGAAACCCAAGGAGGTTAGAAATTTAAAAAAGTAAATTAAAAAAAATGGGTGTGTGGAAAGAGAGAATATAATCTCCTAGGTGGACAAAACTTGATTCTCTTGGTCCTGGGTGTATTTTTCTTTGTTATAATACACTAAATCCCAATATTGTAAAGAAAGCAAAACATAAATGTGTGTGTGTATATATATACACACACACATACACACAGGCATGTGCGTGTGTATATATATACACACACACATACACACAGGCATGTGCATGCGCATGCCTACAGACAAAAATAAAATTGAATACAGTAAAAGGAAGCCAAAATGAAGGATATATTTATAAAATGTGAATGTGAAGGTGAAGTTTTAAAAAGATTTATTGATTTGATAAAATAAACTAGTTGAAAAGGAAAAAATGAGAATGAAAATTTTAAACGGAAAGATAAGCAAATCATGAGAAAAGATCTCAAATTCTATATAATTTTCCTGTAGCACTGGAGTTTTACAGTCCTGTGTGCTCCTAAAACTTGGTGTTTGCCTGTTTTTCCAGCTGGTCTTCTAAGGGAGTGGCCATGCACTGATTTTCAGGTGTCTTTGCCTGGGTGGAATTGTACCACCCCTTGCCAGGGGACTGTGCTCAGTGTAAACTGTGTGTGGTGGCTCTATGTGTCTTTTGTTCCCTGAAGGCTTTCCATGCCTCTTTAGAAGATGAAAATAAAAATGGCCATGCCCTGATCTCCAGCCCTGGAGCTGAAAGATCACAGCTCTCTCTCTTCATTAAACCCTCAGGGATAAGCAGTCTTTACTTTTGTGTGTGCCAAACTCTGCACACCTTGTGGTGCACACCTGCACTGATCCTCCCAAGGGGTAGGCAGAGGGCCCCAAATGAAGAGTGGTCGCCCAATCATGTGTGCACCTATGCTGCCCCTACCAGGGAAGGTGGAGGGTGGCTACATTTATGCCCTTTGCAGGGTGTCCACACCGAGGGCAGTCGCCCGATTGTGCACTTGCCCCAACCGCCTCTCCTAGGGGAAGGTGGAGGGTCGCTTCGTTTCTGCCCTTTGTAGGTGACCCCATACAGAGAGCAGTCCATCCAGTCTTGGACGCACCTACGATGCCATTCCCAGGGGAAGGCGGAGCCTCTGCCCCTTTCAGGCCCCCACTGGGAGAGTGGTTTCCTAGTAGTGCCACAGTTCGTATTTTATGGCAACGGAGCTGAGAGCCCCCTCCTGGGCTTACTGACCCTAACCAGTTTCCCTGCTCTAATGCTTTCTAACTCTGCCAGCTCAGGCACGCCTGTTCTTTCTGTGACCCCCGGGTTCCTGAGACCACACTCACAGTGTCCCACCTAGGATTCTGCCCTTCTTTGCTACCTGAGCACTTTCCAGGAAGGGATGTCTCTCACTGGAGCAGACTTCTAAAGTTTCCGATTTTGTGTTCCAGGTCTATATCACTTTCTGGTAACTAACTTACAGAAGCTCCCTCCCCACACTGTTTATCTTCCGAATATTCCCTCAGATTCACTTCTGTGCATCTCTTGCCTTGCAAAAAGTGGTCACTTTTCTGTTTGTAGAATTCCAGTAATTCTTTTCTTACATCTCAGGCTGATTTCATGGGTGTTCAGAATGGTTTGATAGTTACCTAGCTAAATTCAAGGGACTAGATGAATGGAGATCCCCTACTCTTCCACCATCTTGCCTTCCTCCCCCAGTAGTTTAATTTTGCTTGTGTTTTCCTTGCCCAAGGTGACATATCTAGGATTATGTTGCTATGGCCGATGTCAAAGAGGTTACTGCCTATGTTGTCTTCTAGGAGATTTTTGGTTTCAGGTCTCACATTTATGTCCAAGTAATTACTTTCAGTAGAGAGCATCTGCCATTTCATGGGTTCTCTGGATTCAGAATCAACAGGAAGGTAACATTTGAAGAAACTTGATATACACATATATATTTAATTAGTTAACACATATAACGTTATTCAGTTAGCACCTGTCATGTAATACATTTAGTGTTTTCTGTTGTTGTTATCATCATCCTCATCACCCTCCTCATTATCATTGTTATTGGCAGTAAAACAGAGATAACAGAATACTCTCCATGTAATTGTCCAATTGGTGATGGTCTTACTCCTATTAAAAATTCATAAGTAGAGAAGTGAAAGAGTGAGACAGGAAGAGAAAGATAGCAGGAATGAATGTTTTCCACGTGACTACTGGTATATGAAGAGGTTTCATGTCACTAGATCTCCAGATTTGTGTCTCTGGCTTGCAGGATGTGGCAGATGTCTTTTTGTCATAGGAAGTTAAAGAACTAGGGAGGGGAAAATAACTGAGAATGCTGGGAACTAAGAGGAGACATACTTGGGATAAACCCATCTTTTTGTTCAAAAAGGATTAGCCTCTTCAAATGATGCTGATGATAGTACCTCTTGAAGTAATAAGTGTCTTGTGTGAAATCTGTGGAACGTGTTGCATGGCGGGGATTGATGTGTAATATTCAAATGATACTCTTCTCCTGTGTTTCCTGTAATAGATTATGAGCTATTGGCTAGGGATGTTGCTGGGTAATGCAAGTTACTCTGTTTTCGGTGTCCATTTGCAGGCCAACGAACTCTGTTATCAGTTCAAGTTGGCTGACTGAGTCCCAGTGGACAGGCTCTTTCAATAATCTGAATCTCAAAAGGCCATTTTGTAACTGAGATATTTTACAAAGACAACAGTTTCTCTGATTAGCCATTCAGTGATGTCTTGGACACTAGCTTTTGTTATACAATAGCTTCTAATTGTCTCAGATGGTTGGCTTCCCAAGCATAGAATCATGGGCCAGATGATTTCACAGGTATCATCTCCATCAGAGGATTTTTTTCCCCAGGGGAAACTGTTGGTAGGGCTCCTAACTCCCTACTTTAGCCAGAGCAATTTCTCTTGGATCTTTTTTGATATAGTGAACTTTTGGGGCAATATTTCTTTTAGAATAGGACTCCATTTTAGCCAATAGGCTAAAAAGTTTGCAAACCACCTCTTTATGCTAAAATTTGATTGGTCTCCCTTTTCCAATTAAATAGGTTATGTCTTCTAATCTCTGTATGGTAGTTAGGATACTTATGCAATTAGATCATGTTTGTTTTCTTCAAATTTTAGTGTGTAATCAGCAATGTAATCAGAATAATCCCATTTTACAACCCTTAAGTTTTGAGAAAAAAGTGTATTTTTTCCACTGTAAAAATTGAACTTATATAGAACACATACTTGCACAATAATGTAAAACAAAATAATACAATAAGATCTATTAAAAAAACTCAACAGTCTTCATTCTTTCCCCATTCCTCAAAGTCATACATTTTTAACCATTTGTATTCTTTTGGTGGTTACTTTCATATTTTAAAAATATGCTTTTTTTTTTTTGCTATTGCTTTATCCACTTGAGAAACTATTTTTTCTTGCTATGAATAGAGGAGATCATTGCTTACACTGCTCTCTTTCCCTCCCCTTCTGTTTCTGGGTGGGCTGGGGAGACCCCCGGACCCTAACGCCTCCTCCCCGCCCATCTCTGGATTGTTGCCAGAGGCTCTTTGTTTCATCCTAAGAAAGAATTCAGGGAAGGATCAGACACAGTGGTTGAATGGTACAAGTGGAAAAGTTTATTAAAATGAGACTACACTCTTGAGATCTGAGAGCTGGTGAGCTCAAATGAGAGCTGCACCTAGCATTTGGGGTCTCTGTCTTTTGTTGACAGCTACTAACTAAGGGGTAGAATATTATTTATTTGTGGAGGGGATTTCTTTGGAAGCAGGGTTTCTTGCCTTTTCTCCCTTACTTGGTCAGGCTCTCTGGCCTTTTTTGTCTAGGGCCTGTCTGGTTTGATCTGGCTTCCTTTGGCTTTGTTTTTGGAGTACTGCCAAGACAGGTCTCTAACTTTCTTGATAATGGGCCATGACTCCCACTTTACTGGCCTCCAGACATCCTGTTAAAGCCTAACTGTCTATTTTAACACTTCTAATTTTTGATAACTATAACATCCTTTTACTTCTTCTGTTGCTTACCTCTGTTACTTTAAATAATATACTTAACCCCTATTTCTTATTCCATCAACTTCTGACTGTGGCTTTATAAGATGGAGATATTAACACTTCTCTCTTCCTTTACTACCTTTAAACCCTTGACTCCTATCAGCCACAACTTCACTTTTCATTGGTAGGGTTGATCACATTACTATTCTAGTAATAGTAATAACCTTAATGAAATCTTGTTAGTGGTTATTATTAAGCTCATTTTATAGTGGCAAATGCAAGTGACAAATCCAGGATTTGAACTCAAGTTTCTTGGCTCTGAGTCCATGAATTTTCACATTTCTTATATTGGATTAATACGAGTACTAATTTCTGGTGGCTAGGATAGATCAAGCATGATCCCCTTCTTTATCCTTTTCTCCTAATTTCTTGTCTACTAGGCTTAGAGGTTTTTTGTCTACCTACTCTAGACTCCTATTTGGTTAACTCCTTCTATTCCTCTCATCTCTCAAAATTCCCTGCACATGTAAATCTTGTGAGTAATTTCCCATGTGTATATTTTAGCTATCACTTGATTAGCAGAACCCTTCCCACCACTATCCCCCTTCTCACTACCATTCCACTTCCCCCCACCCCCCTGCACCAAGGTCAAGGAAGGACAAATCAAACTTAGTCCAGTTCTGTTCATAATGGGTCTTTCATCCTGCAGTGTAGAATGCTGGGCTGTCCATGGAGATGGCAGAATAAAGACTTAGTCATCCCCCATAGACACATGACAGAGAAAGTATTTGTAGCCTTTGATTCATATTTTTTGGGGCTAGTGAGAATTGCCCAGAGTATTATGTTTTCAGTTCTTTTTCAAGGATGCCCTTGCCAGAGAACAGTGACTGAATTGAGCCTTTGTGTATTCTCTGGTGAGAATAAGGGCCAAATGGCCTAAGACATCTGAATCTGCATTTAACCCACTTTTTGGAGAGTTGGAGCTTGTGTGGAAGCTATGATATAGTGTGTTCTCTTCCAACAGATGTCAGGCAAGTAGGCATTGAAAGTAATGTATGAGGTTGCCAGTCTTACTGTTATTTCTTCTCTATGAATAGAGATCATAGAAAGAACTTTAGGAAAAGGGCTAGTTCTGGAGGTAGATGAGGTTGAAAAAATAAAAAAGATGGAAGAAAATGCACCCTGATAGTTAGGGTGGGTGAGGCCAACGGTACTGGTCTGCCTTGGATTCCAAATGTGAGTGCATACCCTGGGACAGAGAGGAAGGAAGCAGGAGCAAATAACCTTGAAAAGCTACAAACAGGTTGAATTTCAGATCCCCTCATCCCTTGTTTGAGTCTCAATGGCCCCATAATGTATTAACAGGAAGAGTCAAGTACTCAATGTGCTCAAGAGCTAAGCTGTGTGACAGTAATCCGTAAGTGATTTTCAAGCCAACATCAAATATTTTACATACTTTATAATAATAATTATCACATACTAGGTACTTGTTCTGTCTTATCTCAATTAAGCAATATTATGCACATCCTACAGATGAGGAAGTCGAGACCCATAATGGCCAAATAACTTGTCCAAGGACAGAAAGTTATTAACAGAAGCAAGCTTCAACTAGATATTTGTAACTCCAGAAATTGTACTCTTTCTATTTCATGCATTCTGAACCCAGCTTTGTAAGGTTGGTATGAAAAAATTTATAAAGATAGATTAATAAGGCCTACAGATAATTTAATGGGTAAATGCATTGTGTTAAAATCACAATATTTTACAGTAATGAGAATGAAAGAACTAGACCTATTGTATACAACAACATGGATGAATCTAACAAATATAAGGTCAAGGGGATAAAAGCTAGTCATAAAAGATTACCTACTGTCTGTACATATTTGTATAAAGTTCAAAAACAGGCAAAAATAAGTGATGGTGTTAGAAGCCAGGATACTGGTTACCCAAGAGTGAGGGTATAAGTGAGAAAGTCAGGCACAAGGATAACTTTAAAGGTGTTGGTAATATTTTGGCTTTTTATATGAGTGCTGATTACACAGGTGTATTGAGTTTGTGAATATTTATTGAGAATAGTGCAGAGTATTTTTCAGGTTGTATGTTACAATTTTTTTACTAAGTTTTTAATTTTAATTCCAGTATAGTTAACATACAATGTTGTATTAGTTTTGGGTGTACAACATAGTGACTCAACAATTCCATACATTACCCAGTGTTCATCACCAGAGCACTCCTTAATTCCCATCATCTATTTACAACACTGCCCCTCCCCTCCCCTCTAGTGACCATCTGTTTGTTCTCTGTAATTAAGAGTCTGTTTCTTGATTTCTCTCTTTTTCCATTTGCTTGTTTGTTTTGTTTCCTTAATTCCACGTATGATTGAATGAAATCATATGGTATTTGTCTTTCTCTGACTGACTTGTTTCACTTAACATTATACTCTCTAGCAGCATCCATGTTTTTGAAAATGGCAAGATTTCATTCCTCTTTATGGCTGAATAATATTCCTGTGTGTGTGTGTGTATGAATAATATTCCTGTGTGTGTAGATAATGCTGCTATCAACATCAGGGTGCATAAATCACTTTGAATTAATATTTTTGTATTCTTTGGGTAGATACCTAGTAGTGCAGTTGCTGGATTGTAGGGTAGTTCTATTTTTAACTTTTTGAGGAACCTCCATACTGTTTTCCAGAGTGACTGCACCACTAACATTGCAAGACGGTTCACCTTTCTTTCTCTGCATCCATGCCAACACCTGTTGTTTCCTGTGTTGTCGATTTTTGCTATTCTGACAGGTGTGAGGTGATATCTCATTGTGGTTTCGATTTGCATTTCCCTGATGATGACAGATGCTGAAAATCATTTCATGTGTCTGTTGGACAATGAAGTCTTCTCTGGAGAAATGTTCATTCATGTTTTCTGCCTAATTTTTAAATTGGATTATTTGTTTTTTGGGTGTTGAGTTATATAAGTTCTTTATATATTTTGGATACTAACCGTTTATTGGATAGGTCGTTTGCAAATATCTTCTATTCAGTAGGTTGCCTCTTAGTTTTGATGACTGTTTCTTTCACTGTGCAGAACCTTTTTATTTTGATGTAATCCCAATAGTTTATTTTTGCTATTACTTCCCTTGCCTCAGGAGACATAACTCAAAAATATTGATAGGGCTGGTGTCAGAGAAATTACTGCCTGTGCTCTCTTCTATGATTTTTATGGTATTAAGTCTCAAGTTTAGGTCTTTAATGCATTTTGAGTTTATTTTTGTATATGGTGAAAGAAGGTGGTCCAGTTTTATTCTTTTTTTTATTTTAATGTTTTTTTTATTATATTATGTTAGTCACCATACAGTACATCCCTGGTTTCTGATGTAAAGTTCGATGATTCATTAGTTGCGTATAACACCCAGTGCACCATGCAATATGTGCCCTCCTTAATACCCATCACCAGTCTATCCCATTCCCCCACCTCCCTCCCCTCTGAAGCCCTCAGTTTGTTTCTTTATCCCTTTCTTCCCCTACTGCTCTTCCTACTTCTTATGTTCCATAGATGAGAGAAACCACATGATAATTGTCTTTCTCTGCTTGACTTATTTCACTTAGCATTATCTCCTCCAGTGCCGTCCATGTTGCAGCAAATGTTGAGAATTCATTCTTTCTGATAGCTGAGTAATATTCCATTGTATATATGGACCACACCTTCTTAATCCAGTCATCTGTTGAAGGGCATCTCAGTTCCTTCCACGCTTTAGCTATTGTGGACAACGCTGCTATGAACATTGGGGTGCATATGGCCCTTCTCTTCACTATGTCTGTATCTTTGGGGTAAACACCCAGTAGTGCAATGGCTGGGTCATAGGGTAGCTCAGTTTTTAACTTTTTAAGGGACCTCCACACTGTTTTCCAGAGTGGCTGTACCAACTTGCATGCCCACCAACAATGTAGGAGGGATCCCCTTTCTCCACATCCTCTCCAACAATTGTTGTCTCTTGCCTTGTCAATTTTTGCCATTCTAACTGGCGTAAGGTGGTATCTCAGTGTGCTTTTGATTTGAATTTCCCTGATGGCTAATGATTTTGAACATTTTTTCATGTGTGTGTTAGCCATTTGTATGTCATCATTGGAAAATTGTCTGTTCATATCTTCTGTCCATTTTATGATTTGTTTATTTGTTTCTTGGGTATTGAGTTTGAGAAATTCTTCATAGATCTTGGATACCAGTCTTTAATCTGTAGCATCATTTGCAAATATCTTCTCCCATTCAGTGGGCTGCCTCTTAGTTTTTTTGACTGTTTCCTTGGCTGTGCAGAAGCTTTTTATCTTGATGAAGTCCCATAAGTTCATTTTATCTTTTGTTTCTCTTGCCTTTGGAGATGTGTCATTAAAAAGGTTGCTTTGGCCAAAGTTGTAGAGGTTGCTGCCTCTCTTCTCCTCTAGGATTTTGATGGATTCTTGTCCAGTTTTATTTTTTTCAATGTTGTTGTTCAGTTTTCCCAGCCCCAGTTGTTGAAGAGACTGCATTTTTTCCACTGCATATCCATTCTTTTTTTGTCAAAGATAATTGACCATATGATTGTGGATATATTTCTGGGTTTTCTATTCTGTTCCATATGAGTCTGTTTTTATTCTAGTACTATGTTGTTTTGATTGCTACAGCTCTGTAATATAACTTGAAGTCTGGAATTGTAATAATTCCATTTTTATTTTTCTTTTCAAGGTTGCTTTTGCTCTCTGGGGTCTTTTGTAGTTCTATAGAAATTTTAGGATTGTTTTCTCTACTGTGAAAAATGCTGTTGGTATTTTTTTTTAAGTTTATTTATGTTGGAGAGAGAGTGAGAGAGAGTATGAGTGAGTGAGCCCACAAGTGGTGGGAGGGACAGAGGGAGGGAGAAAGAAGCAGACTCCCCACTGAGCATGGAGACCCAATGCAGGGCTCGATCTCATGAACCTGAGAACATGACCTGAGCTGAAACCAAGAGTGGGACACAACCAATTGAGCCACGCAGGCGCCCTATGTTAGTACTTTGAAAGGGAATACATTAAATCTGTAGATTGTTTTGGCTAGTATAGACATTATAACAATATTTATTCATATAACTTGTGAACACAGAATGTCTTTCCATTTCTCTGTGTTGTCTTCAACTTCATTCATCAATGTTTTAGAGTTTTTGGATTTTTCACCTTCTCTGTTAAGTTTATTTCTATATATTTTATTGTTTCTGGTACAGTTGTAAATGGGATAGTTTTATTAAGTTTGCATTCTACTGCTTTATTATTAGTGTCTAGGAATGCAACAGATTTCTTTTTTTAATAATATATATTTTTTTACTATATTATGTTAGTCCCACTACAGTACATCTCCAGTTCGTGATGTAAAGTTCCATGATTCATTACTTGTGTATAACACCCAGTGCACCATGCAGTACGTGCCCTCCTTAATACCCATCACCAGCCTGTCCCATTCCCCCCTGCCCCTGAGGCCCTCAATTTGTTTCCCAGAGTCCATAGTCTCTCATTGTTCATTCCTCCTTCTGTTTACCCCCCCCCATTTATTCTTCCCTTTCTTCTCCTACCGATCTTCCTGCTATTTCTTATGTTCCATAAATGAGTGAAACCATATGATAATTGTCTTTCTCTGCTTGACTTATTTCGCTTAGCACTATCTCCTACAGTCCCATCCATATTGCAGCAAATATTGAGAAATCATTCCTTTTGATGGCTGAGTAATATTCCATTGTATATATGGACCACATTTTCTTAATGCAGTCATCTGTTGAAGGGCATCTCGGCTTTTTCCACGATTTAGCTATTGTGGACAAAGCTGCTATGAACATTGGGGTGCATATGGCCCTTCTCTTCACTACTTGTGTATCTTTGGGGTAAATACCCAGTAGTGCAATTGCTGGATCATGGGGTAGCTCAATTTTCAACTTTTTAAGGGAACTCCACACTATTTTCCAGAGTGGCTGTACCAACTTGCATTTCCACCAACAATGTAGGAGGGATCCCCTTTCTCCACATCCTCTCCAACAATTGTTGTTTCCTGCCTTGTCAATTTTTGCCATTCTAACTGGCATAATGTGGTATCTCAATGTGTGGTTTTGATTTGAATTTCCCTGATGGCTAATGGTGTTGAACATTTTTTCCTGTGTCTGTTAGCCATTTGTATGTCTTCATTGGAAAAGTGTCTGTTCATATCTTCTGCCCATTTTATGATTTGTTTATTTGTTTCTTGTGTATTGAGTTTGAAAAGTTCTTTGTAGATCTTGGATGCCAGTCTTTTATCTGTAGCATCATTTGCATGTATCTTCTCCCATTCAGTGGGCTGCCTCTTAGTTTTTTTGACTGTTTCCTTGGCTGTGCAGAAGCTTTTTACCTTGATGAAGTCCCACAAGTTCATTTTTTGTTTTGTTTCTCTTGCCTTTGGAGATGTGTCATGAAAAAGGTTTCTGTGGCCGATGTCGTAGAGGTTGCTGCTATGTTCTCCTCTAGGATTTTGATGGATTCCTGTCTCACATAGAGGTCTTTCATCCATTTGGAGTTTATCTTTGTGCATGGTGTGAGAGAGTGGTCAAGTTTCATTCTTGTGCATCTAGCTGTCCAATTTTCCCAGAACCATTTTTTGAAGAGACTGTCTTTTTTTCACTGGATGTGTTTTCCTGTTTTGTCAAAGATTAGTTGCCCAAGTAGCCGGAGGTCCATTTCTGGGTTCTCTATTCTGTGCCATTGGTCTATGTGTCTGTTTTTGTGCCAGTACCATGCTGTCTTTTTGATCACAGCTTTGTAGTACAGCTTGAAATCCGGCAATGTGATGCCCCCAGCTTTGTTTTTCCTTTTCAACAGGCCTTGGTGATTCCAGGCCTTTTCTGGTTCCACACAAATTTAAGGGCTGTTTGTTTCAGTTATTTGAAAAATGTCATTGTTATTTTGATCAGGATGGCATTGAAAGTGTAGATTGCTCCGGGTAGCATAGACATTTTAACTGTGTTAAGTCTTCCGATGCAAGAGCATGGAGTATTTTTCCATCTTTTTGTGTCTTCTTCAATGTCTCTCAAGAGTGATTTGTAGTTCCTAGAATATAGATCCTTTACGTCTCTGGTTAAGGTAATTCCAAGATAACGTATGATTTTTGGTGCTATTGTAAATGGAATGGATTCCCTAATTTTCTTTTTTCAGTCTCATTATTCGTGTATAGAAATGCAACTGATTTCTGAGCATTGATTTTGTATCCCGCCACATTACTGAATCGCTCTATCACTTCTAGTAGTTTGGGGGCAGATTCTTTTGGGTTTTCCATATAGAGTATCATCTCATCTGCGAAGAGAGACAGTTTGATTTCTTCTTTGCTGATTTGGATACCTTTTATCCCTTTTTGTTGTATGATTGCTGTTGCAAGGCCTTTTAGTACTATGTTGAATAATAGTGGCAAGAGTGGGCATCCTTGTCGTGTTCCTGATCTAAAGGGAAAGGCTTCCAGCTTTTCCCCATTGAGAATGATATTCGCTGTAGGCTACTCATAGATGGTTTTTATGAAATTGAGGAATGTACCCTCTATCCCTACACTCTGAATTGTTTTAATCAGGAAATGATGCTGTATTTTATCAAATGCTTTTTCTGCATCTATTGAAAGGATTATATGGTTCTTGACTTTTGTTGATATGATCTGTCACACTGATAGGTTTGCCAATGTTGAACCTCCCTTGCATCGCAGGGATGAATCCCACTTGGTCATGATGGATAATCCTTTTAATGTACTGTTGGATCTTATTAGCTAGGATCTTGTTGAGAATTTTGGCATCCATATTCACCAGGGATATCCCTCTGTAATTCTCCTTTTTGAAGGGGTCTTTGCCTGGTTTGGGGATCAAGGTAATATTGGCCTCATAGAATGACTTTGGTAGTTTTCCGTCTGTTTCTATTTTTTGAACAGCTTCCGGAGAATAGGTATCATTTCTTCTTTGAATGTTTGGTAGAATTCCCCGGGGAATCCATCACGCCCTGGAGTCTTGTTTTTTGGGAGGTTTTTGATCACTGCTTCATTCTCTTCATAATTAATTGGTCTGTTTAAAAAATCAATTTCTTCTTGTTTCAGTTTTGGTAATGTGTAGGTTTCCAGGAAGGCATCCATTTCTTCCAGGTTGTTTAATTAATTGGCATAAAGCTGTTGATAAAAGTTTCTAATGATCCTTCCTATTTCATTGGTAATGGTTGTGACCTCTCCCTTTTCATTCGTAATTTTATTAATTTGGGTCCTTTCTGTCTTCTTTTTAATAAATCTGGCTAGTGGCTTATTGATCTTCTGGCCTTCTTTCAAAGAACGAGCTTCTAGTTCTGTTGATCTGCCCTACTGTGCTACTGGTTTCTATTTCATTGATCTCTGCTCTAATCTTCATCAACTGCTTTCTCGTGCATGGATTAGGGCTGTTCTTCCATTCCTGTTCCAGCTTCTTGAGGTGAGAATATAAAAGCTGCATTTTAGATTTTTCTATTCTTTTGAGTGAGGCTTGGATGGCTATGTATTTCCCCCTTAGGACTGCCTTTGCATGTCCCATAGGTTTTGGACCATTGTGTTTTCATTCTCGTTGGTCTTCATAAATTGTTTAAATTGATTTTTGATTTCCTGGTTTATTGAATCATTCTTGAGCAGGATGGTTCTTAGTTTCCAAGTGTTTGTGTGCGTTCCAAATTTTTCCTTGTGATTGAGTTCCAATTTCAAAGCATTGTGGTCTGAGAATATGCAGGGAATAATTTCAGTCTTTTGGTATTGGTTGAGACCTGTTTTGTGACCCAGCATATGGTTTATTCTGGAGAACATTCCATTTGCATTAGAAAAAAATGAGTATTCTTTTGTTCTGGTGTGTAGTGTTCTATATATATATCTATGAGGTCCCTCTGGTCTAGTCTGGCATTCAAAGCTCTTGTTTCTTTGTTGATTTTCTGCTTAGGTGATCTGTCTATTGCTGATAGTGGAGTGTTGAGGTCCCCTACTATTAACATATTTTTATCTGTATGTCTCTTTATTCTGATTAAGAGTTGGCTTGTGTATCTGGCTGCTCCCCTCTTGGGGGCATAGATATTTATAATTGTCATATCCCCTTGTTGGATACATCCTTTCAGAATATTATAGTGTCCTTCTGTATCTGTAACTACAGTCTTTAGTTTAAAATACAATCTGTCTCGTAGGAGAATTGCTACCCCTGCTTTCTTTTGAGTTCCATTGGCATGAAAAATGGTTTTCCATCCCTTCACATTCAGTCTGGATGTATCTTTAGGTTCAAAATGAGTCTCTATTAGACAACAAATGGATGGGTTATGTCTTTTTATCCAATCTGCAACCCTGTACTATTTTATGAGAGCTTTTAGGCCATTCACATTGAGAGTGATTATTGAGAGATATGATTTTAATGATGCCATGTTGCCTGTGAAGTCTTTGTTTCTATAGATTGTAACTTTCTGTTCTGTATCACTCTTGGGTCCTTTTTACTTTTATAGAACCCCCCTTAATATCTCCTGTAGGGCTGGTTTCATGGTTACGAAATTGGTTAGTGACTGGCGATTCTGGAATGTCAATATCTCTCCATCAATTCTGAATGATAGCCTTGCTAGATAAAGGATCCTTGGCTGCATGTTTTTCTCTGAAAGAGCTTTAAAAATGCCCCCCTAACCCTTTCTCTCATTCTAGGTCTGTTTAGACAGGTCTGACGTAATGCTGATATTTTTGCCTTTGTACGTGAGAAATTTCTTTGCCCTGGCCGCTTTCAATACTGTACCCTTGGATCTAATATTTGCGAAATGCACTATGACGTGATGTGGCATACGTTTGTCGTGGTTGAATTTGGGTGGTGTCCTCTCTGCCTCTTGGACACGAATGCTTGTTTGCTTTGCTAGATTAGGGAAGTTTTCAACTACAATTTGTTCAAATATCTCTTCTAGACCCTCTGTCTTTCTCCACCTCCTTGGGGATGCCGATGATTCTGACATTGGAACGTTTCATTGAGTCAGTAATCTCCCATAACCTACATTCTTGAGATTGGAATTTTTTGAGCCATGTTTCTGTTTTAGCTTTCTCTTCTACCATCCCATCCTCCAATTTGCTAATTCTTTCTTTTGCCTCATTTACCCTGTCTGTCAGAGCATCTGGTTTTGACTGCATTTGATTCATAGCATTTTTAATTTCTGCCAGATTCGCTCTCATTTCCGCCCTTAGAGATTCTATATTCTCGTTAGTATTTTCTTTAATATTTTTTTCAAGTCTACACATCGTCTTAACCATTGTTACTCTGAACTCCATTTCTGATATTTTGGTTATATCCATATCCATCAGTTCTGTGGCAGAGGTCACAGACTCATTATCTTTTCTTTGCTGGGAGCGATTTCTCCTTCTTGTCATTCTGATGAGGAGAGATTGCGGGGTTGCCCAGAGCTCAAATCATTGACCAGGACCCATGCAGTGTTCTCTTGTTTTTTAGGGACCTTAGGGATGTGGGCTTCTTGATTTTTCAGCCTGCGTTCTGGGAGACGGGCCTGCTTGGCTGATACTCAGGCAACCCTTTTTGGGTAGAGTCTCCCTGTCCCCTGCGAGGGGGAATGGGGGTGGCACAATGTGAGCTGGTATTTCGGGCTTTTGTCCTCTGGTGGCCTTCCCTGTCCATTTTCTGTGTGTCTTCTGAGAGTCAGAGCAGCAGTGGCCGAATCCCAGCCTCTGTCTCAGAACAGAGAGATCGCAGTCCGCTCTCCACTGAGCTCTCCTGGCCTCTTTAACTCTGTTTCTGTTGGTGCTGCTAAAAACCCTGCAGCGTCCTGGGTTGTGCATCCCACAGCTGGCGTCCCAACCCTCACTTCCAGGGCCGGCATATCTCTGTCCTTTGTGTTTCTAACTCCACCAGCCGCTAGCTGCCAGCCGCCCCAGCACACTCGCTCCCAAGCTCCCTGTTTCAGTATGGTTCCGGCTCACTCCGTAGTGCCGGTTTTCAGTCTGGTCGCGTGTGTTCCCAGGCTCACAATCTCAGTCTCCTGTCTCGCGGGTGCTGGTCCGAGAGTCTGGACTGCTCCCCAGTGCAGTTGCCTACCCCTTCCCGGCACTCGAGCGCGGCGGCTCCCTCCTCCTTCCGTTTATCTTCCAATATCTGTGCGTGGATTTACGGCTCCCCACTTGGTACCTCAATACTCTGTGCTGGAGATGTTCATTTGTAGAGATCCAGATGTATCTTCCTGCATCTCAGGCTGATCCCGTGGGTGTTCAGGATGGTCTGGTACCTATCCAGCTCGACTCAGGTGATCAGCTGAAAAAGGGGACCCCTACTCCTCTGCCATCTTCTGCATATTGATTTTTTATTCTTCAAGTTTACTGAATTCATTTATTTTAGTAGTTTTTTTTGTGAAATCTTCATGGTTTTCTATATATATCATATCATTAGAAATAGTAACATTTTTGCCTCTTCCTTACCAATTTGAATTCCTTTTATTTCTTTTTATTTTCTAATTGCTGTGGCTAGGACTTCCAGTAGTATGTTGAATAAAAGTGATGAGAGTGGCATCCTTGTCTTGTTCTTGGTCTTAGGGGAAAAGCTCTCAGGTTTTCCCAATTGAGTATGATGTTCACTGTGGGGTTTTTATATAAGGCCTTCATTATGTTGAGGTATGTTCTGTATAGAACTACTTTGTGAATTTTTTTTGTGTGTGTGTCATGAGTGGATGGTGTACTTTGTCAAATGCTTTTTTTATCTATTGATAATCAAATTTTTTTCTTTCTTTTATTGATGTGATGTATCGCGTTGATTAATTGGCAAATATTGAACCACCGTTGCATCCCAGGATTAAATCTCATTGATTTGGTGTATAAGTTTTTAAAATGTATTGTTGGATTGTGTTTACTAGTGTTAAATGTCTGAGAAGAATAGATATTAATTCTTTAAGTGTTTCATAGAATTCACCTGTGAACCCATCTAGTCTTAGACTTTTGTTTTTGTTTACTGATTCAATTACATTGGTGGTAATCAGTGTTTTCAAATTTTCTATTTCTCTCTGCTTCAGTTGATAGGTTCTATGTTTCCAGGAATTAATTTCTTCTTGGTCGTCCAATTTGTTGGCATATAATTTTTCATAATATTCTCTTACGATTGTTTTATTTCTCTGGTTTTGGTTATTTCTCCTCTTTCATTTGTGATTTCATTTATTTGTGTCCTCTTTCTCTCTGTCTCTATTTTTTCATTTGTCAGGGTAGAGGTTTATCACTTTCTATTGATCTTTTCAAAGATCCAGCTCCTACTTTCATTGATCTCATCTATTGTTTTGTTTGTTTGTTTTTGTTTTGTTTGTTTTTTTGTTTTTTTGTTTTTTTGTTTTAGTTTCTAGATCATTTATTTCTGCCCCAATCTTCATTATTTCCTTCATTCTCTGGTTTGATGTTTTGTTTTTCTTTTTGTAGCTCCTTATTTGTAAGGTTAAGTTGTTTATTTGAGACTTTTCTTGCTTCTGAGATAGGTACAATATTGCTATAAACTTCCCTCATAGCCCACATTGCACTGGAGACTCTGAAGGGCCACCAGATGGCTACCATGGCCCACATGACTGTGGAGTATCTATCAGGGCAGGCAGAAATTCTTGGAGCAAGTTTTCAAGTTGGCCTCCTCAGACCTGGTCTATGTGGGCATCAGTGTGGTTAGCTATACCCTGAAGGACATCCATGATGATCAGGACAATTTGCACTCCTTAGGGAATGCTTGAACAGGTCATGCAAGAAGATGCTTGGATTGTGGAAGTGAATGACGAAAGAGATGCTGGTATCCAAAAGGTATCTGCTTGGTACCATTGAGATCCACATGGCCAATGCCTAGAGAAATTATAAGCTAAAGAAGGACTTATATGACATCAAGGTCAACACCTGCCAAGCACAGGCTGACCTGACCTATCAGCTTCAGACCCTCTATCTTCCAAAAAAGTCATCAGAAGACTATCCTGCTGAACGTGACCAATCCAAAAGGAAAGACTTAAAGATCCTGAATCAGAGGTTCATCAGCGGATGCCCTACCCAGATTGCCTTAGAGTGAAGCTTAAAGTCAACAAGCCTCACTTGCATACCCAGTTTCCTTTCACTGTTTTAGACCTCCTTCACTGTGAGCAGACAGCTAAAGATTATCTGATATATGGGAGAATCCTGCCACATGGAAGGCTGAGACTAAAACCACAAACAGCAAAGTGATTTGAATATACATAGTATGTGGGGAGAAGAAAGCTTAAAAAAATATAATATCCTCAGTGAGATAAGAGATGAATTCTTATCCAGCAAACCAGGACATAGAACAGAAAACAAAAAAGAACTCTTAAAAATTAATAAGGATGGCAGAAATGAAAAATCACATTGAAAGAAATTCTAATGTATCCATTGTTTTATTAATCTAATTCTAATAAATTATTCTAATTTTAATAAGTCTATTAAATGTAATAAATCTACATATTTATTAATCTAATCAGAACAAATGGAAGCAGAAAATGGAAGGAAAATTATCAGTTGAAAAAATTTAAAAAATGCTTATCTGTTCTGAAAAGTATGACTTTCTAGTTTGAAATGGTCCAGGAGATGCTCAATACAGTGAATGAAAAACAACTACACTGTGAAATTTGACAACATGGAGAACAAAGAAAGGATTTAAAGGCTTCCAGAGAGAAAGAACAGATCTCGAGGACACTGTGGAACAATGCCTTCAAAATTCTGATGGAAAATCAATTCTAACATAGTAATCTGTTTTAAACCTAATTGTCATTCATATAGAAAGGTAGGGTCTGGGAAATTGGAGCAAAGATAGCAGCGGAGTAGGCAGACTCTAGGCTCATCTCTTCACTCAAACACAACTAGATAACCACCAAATCATTCTAAGCACCCCAGGAATCAACCTGACGACTGACAGAAGAAACTCCACAGTGCAAAGGAGAGGAGCAGCCACATTGAAGGAGGCAGAAAGTGCAGAGACCTGGTTTTGCAGATCGCAGGTGCTGCAGGGGGAAGGGAATCCTGGTTGTGGAAAAAGGTGGGACGGAGAGGAGCACACAGGGGAATGCACAAGGAGAACAATTCCCCAAAGCTATTGCCTGGGAAAACAAGAAGGGCTCATTTTCTTTTTCTTTCTTCCTTCCTTCCTTCCTTCCTTCCTTCCTTCCTTCCTTCCTTCCTTTCTTTCTTTCTTTCTTTCTTTCTTTCTTTCTTTCTTTCTTTCTTTCTTTCTTTCAAGATTTCATTTATTTATTTGAGAGAGAGAGCATGCAAGCACAAGTGGGGGGAGGGGCAAAGGAAGAGGGAGAATTAGACTCCCCCCTGAGCTGGGAGTCTGATGTGGGGCTCGATCCCAGGACCCCAAGATCATGACCTGAACTGAAAGCAGACGCTTAACCAACTGAGCCACCCAGGTGTCCCTAGAGGGGCTCATTTTCATATGTTCTTGCAACCAGCAGGGGTTAAAGACTAGAATCTTAAAGGCCAGTGGGCTTGGCTGGGCTAGAGCCCTGAGATCACTGCCCTATTCCAGGAGAGAAGGCAAGCAAACAACCATGGGGCAGATGGCATGGAAAGAGTGATCTGAAGAACTCTTGGGGCTCACAGGGTGTAGATTATTTGCTCTTCTTGGAGTGCATCCCTGAGAGGAAGAGTTCAGGGAGACTGCCTCTCTAGGGAGAATGAAGCCACCTGGTGCTATTTCCCTTCCCTGCTCCTCACCATAAACAACATACAGCCACCTGAGGGAAGCAGCTCAGGGTCAACAGTGGCTGTCTAACTAGCATAAACCAAGTCCCACACCCCTGCGCTCTGGTGTGACTGCCCTTTTTGGTCAAGCTCCTCTCAGTCCCAGTGCAGTGTACCCCCCCCCCGCAGAAGACCAGCACAAGCCCTGCCCACACTGCCTCTCTAAAGCCTGGACTTCTATCTATCTATCTATCTATCTATCTATCTATCTATCTATCTATCTATCTATCTATCTATCTATCATCTATCTATATCTATCTATCTATCTATCTATCTATCTATCTATCTATCTATCTATCATCTATCTATCTATCATCTATCTATCTATCTATCTATCTATCTATCTATCTATTTATTTTTTAGTTTTAGAGAAGAAGAGTGTATGTGAGCAGGGGTGGGAGGAGGGGCATGGGGAGAGGGAGTGAGAGAATCATAGGCAGGCTCCCTGCCCAGCACGGAGCCTGACATGGGGCTTGACATGAAGCTCAATCTCACAACGCTGAGATGACCTGAGCCAAAATCAAGAGTCAGATGTTTAACCGACTGACTCACCCAGGTGCCCCTAAAGCTTGGAGTTTTAAACGTCAGCAGGATTGGCTGGGGTAGAGTGCAAAGGGCGCTGCGCTGCTCCTGGAGAGAAGGCATGCTACCAATCCAGCGGTGGGCAGTGTGGAAACAGTGATCTGAAAACCGCTTGGGACACACAGAGGGGAGATTATTTTTTATTTTTTGAGGAACCTCTATACTGTTTTCCAGAGTGGCTGCACCAGTTTGCTTTCCCACCAAAGATGTAAGAGGGTTGTTCCTCTTTCTTTGCATCCTAGCCAACACCTGTTGATTCCTGTGTTGTTCATTTTAGCCATTCTCACATCTGTGAGGTGAAATGTCATTGTACTTTTGATTTGCATTTCCCTGACTGTAAGTGATGAAAATCTTTCCATGGGTCTATTGGCCATCTGTATGTCTTCTTTGTAGAAATATCTGTTCATGTCTTCTGCCCATTTCTTAACTGGATTATTTGTTCTTGGATGTTAAGTATTGTAAGTACTTTATATATTTTAGGCTTTTTTTTTCATATAGCAATAGTTTTTTCCTTTTCATTCCTTAGTAATATTCCATTGTATGAATATATTCATTAACCAATTAATGGGCATTTGTGTTATTTCCCCCCAGAAACATTATAAATAATGCTATTCCAAATATTTGAATATGGGTTTCTGTGTGGGTATATTTTAATTTCTGTTGGGTAAATGTTTAAAAGTGGAATTTTTCACTTCTAGAATTCCATTTGGTTATTTATTGTAGTTTTTATTCCTTTGCTGTTGGTGTATTCATTGTGAGCCCATTTTCCTTTGTGCTATTGAGAATAGTTAAGATTAGTGCTTTATTTTTTTAATGTCTTTATTTAAATTCCAGTTAGTTAACATACAGTGTAACATACATATGGTGTTTCTGGTGTAGAAATGATTCGACATTTCCATATTCAACACTTCCATACAGTGCTCATCACAGCAAGTGCACTCCTTAATACCCCTCACCTATTTAACCCACCCCCCCACCCCCTTCCCCTCTGGTAATCATCAGTTTGTTTTCTCTAATTAAAAGTGTGTTTGTTGCTTTGCCTCCCTCTCTCTATTTTTTCCCTTTGCTCATTTGTTTCTTAAATTCTACATATAAATGAAATCATATGGTATTTGTCTTTCTCAGATGGACTTATTTCACTTAGCATAATTTCTAGCTCCATTCATGTTCTTGCAAATGGCAAGTTTTCATTCTTTTTATGGCTAAATAATATTCCATTGTATATGTATAGCACATATTTTTTATCCATTCATTAATCATTGGACACTTCGGCTGTTTCCATAATTTGGCTATTGTAAGTAGTATTGCTGTAAATATTAGGGTGTATGTATCCTTTGAATTAGTATTTTTGCATTCTTTGGGTAAATACCTAGGAGTGTGATTGCTGGATCATAGGGTAGTTATATTTTTAGCTTTCTGAGGAACTTCCATACTGTTTTCCAGAGTGGCTGCACCACTTTGCATTCTCACCTAGAGTGCAAGTTCCCCTTTCTCCACATCCTCTTCAACACCTATTGTTTCTTGTGTTGTTTATTTTAGCCATTCTAGCATTTGAGAGTTGATATCTCATTGTAGTTTTGATTTGTATATTTCCCTGATGTTGAGTGATGTTGAGCATCTTTTCTTGTGTATATTAGCCATCTGTATGTCTTCTTTTTAAAATGTTTATTCATGTTTTCTACCCTTTTTGAAATTGGATTGTTCATGTTCTTTGGTGTTGTTTTATAATTTTATGTATTTTAGCTACTAACCCTTTATCAGATATGCCATTTTCAAATGCCTTCTCCCATTCCATAGATTGCCTTTTATTTTTGTTGATTGTTTCCTTTGCTGTGCAGAAGCCTTTTATTGTGATGAAGTCTGAATAGTTTGTTTTTATCTTTTTTTCCCTTGCTTCAGGAGACATATTTAATAAGAAGTTGCTATGACCCTTGGCAAAGAGGTTACTGACTCTGTTCTCTTCCAAGACTTTTATGGTTTCAGGTCTCTCATTTAGGTTTAATCCATTTTGAATTTATTTTTGTGTTTGGTGTAAAACAAATGGTCCAGTTTTATTCCTTTGCATGTTGCTGTCCAATTTTCCCAGCACCATTTGTTGAAAAGACTGTCTTTTTTCCATTGGATATTATTTTCTGCTTCATTGAGGATTAACTGACCATATAGTGGTGGGTACATTTCTGGGTTTTCTATTATTCTATTGATTTAGGTGTCCGTTTTTGAGCCAGTTCCATACTGTTTTGATTACTATAGCTTTGTAATAACTTGAAGTCAGAAAGTGTGATGCATCCAACTTTGCCTTTCCTTTTCAATGCTTGTCTATCCAGGGTCTTTTGTGGTTTCATACAAATTTTAGCATTGTTTGTTTTAGCTCTGTGAAAGATGCTGATGGTATTTTGATAGGGTTTGCATTAAATGCGTAGAATGCTTTGGGTGGTATAGACATTTTAACAATATTTATTCTTCCAATCCATGAGTGTGAAATGGTTTTCCATTTCTTTGTGTCATCTTTAATTTCTTTCCTCATTGTTTTCGGAATACATGTCTTTCATTTCTTGGTTAGGTTTATTCCTAGGTATTTTATTGGTTTTGGTTCAGTTTTAAATGGCATTGTTTCTTCAGTTTCTTTTTCTACTGCTTCATTATTGGTGTATAGAAATGCAGAAACATGAGGGACTAT
The DNA here is from genome assembly GCF_024610735.1 of Ursus americanus. Taxonomy (NCBI): domain Eukaryota; kingdom Metazoa; phylum Chordata; class Mammalia; order Carnivora; family Ursidae; genus Ursus; species Ursus americanus. The sequence continues at coordinate 67,846,578 of NC_142164.1, forward strand.
GGACTATGAGAAACAAACTGAGGGCCTCAGAGGGGAGGGGGGTGGGGGAATGGGATAGGCCGGTGATGGGTAGTAAGGAGGGCACGTATTGCATGGTGCACTGGGTGTTATACACAACTAATGAATCATCGAGCCTTACATTGGAAACCGGGGATGTACTGTATGGTGACTAACATAATAAAATAAAAAATCATTATAAATAAAAAAAATTAAAATAAAATAAAAAAAAAGAAATGCAACAGATTTCTGTTGTTGATTTTGTATCCTGTGACTACTGAATTTTTTTTATCAGTTCTAGCGTGGAGTCTTGAGTTTTCTTCTCTTTTTTTTTTTAAAAGATTTTATTTATTTATTTGACAGAGATAGAGACAGCCAGCGAGAGAGGGAACACAAGCAGGGGGAGTGGGAGAGGAAGATGCAGGCTCATAGCGGAGGAGCCTGATGTGGGGCTCGATCCCAGAACGCCAGGATCACACCCTGAGCTGAAGGCAGACGCTTAACCACTGTGCCACCCAGGCGCCCCGGAGTCTTGGGTTTTCTATGTAGAGTATCATGTCATCTGCAAATAGGGATATTTTTACTTCTTTGATGATTTGGAAACCTTTTGTTGTTGTTGTCTGATTGTTGTGACTAGGACATCTAGTACTATGTTAAATAACAGTGGTGAGAGTGGCCATCCTACATTGGGGATCATGTTATCTGTGTGATTTTCAAATATGGCCTTTATTATGCTGAGCTATGTTCTTTCTAACCTTTCTGTATTGAGTGTTTTTATCATGAATGGATGTTGTACTTTGTCAAATGCTTTTTCTGTATCTATTGAAATGATCATATGCTTCTTATCCTTTATGTGGTTTATCACATTGATTCATTTACAAGTATTATACCACCCTTGCACCCCTGGAATAAATTCCACTTGATTGTGGTGAATGATTCTTTTAATGTATTGTTTGATTTGGTTTGCTAGTATTTTATTCAGAATTATTGCATTCATATTCCTCAGGGATATTGCCCTGTAGTTCTCTTTTTTTGTGGAGTCTTTATCTGGTTTTGTTATCAGGGTAATGCAGGCCTCAGATAATGAATTTATAAGTTTTCCTTCCCCTTCGATTGTTTGGAATAGTTTGAGAGGAACAGGTGTTAATTTAAATGTTTGGTAGAATTTGCCTGTGAAGCCATCTGGCCTGGGACTTTTGTTTTTGGGGTGTTTTCTTTTTTATTATGGATTCAAGTGCTTTGCTGGTTATTGGTCTGTTTGGGTTTTCTGTTTCTTCCTGTTTCAGTTTTGGTAGTTTATATGTTTTTAGTAATTTGTGCATTTCTTCCAGGTTGTAGAATTTGTTTGTACATAATTTTTCATCATATTGTCTTACCACTGTTTGCATTTCTGTGGTGTTGGTCATTATTTCTCTTCTCTCATTTGTGATTTTGAGTACTTTTTTTGAGGAAACTGGTTAGGGATTTACAAATTCTGTTGATTTTTCATGGATCCCGCCCTGGTTTCATTGATCTTTTCTATTGCTTTTTTAGTTTGTATATCTTTATTTCTGCTCTAATCGTTATTATTTCCTTCTTTCTGCTGGCTTTAGGTTTTGTTTTTTGTTCTTTTTCTGGCTCCTTTAGGTGTAATGTTATATTGTTTATCTGAGATTTTTCCCCTGCTTCTTTAGGTAGGTCTGTATTGCTATAAACTTCTCTCTTAAAATGCTTTTTCTGTATTCCAAATATTTTGAAAATTGTGTTTTCATTTTCATTTGTTTCCATGTACTTTTTGATTTCTTCTTTGACTTCTTGATTGACCCATTCATTGTTTAGTAGCATATTATTTGACCTCCGTATATTTGTATTCTTTCCATCTTTTCTCTTGTGTCTGATTCCAAGTTTCACAGCATTGTGTTCTGAAAGGATGCATGGTAGGACTTTTATCTTTTCGAATTTGCTGAGCCTTGTTTTGTGTCCTAATATATGATCTGTGCTGGAGAATATTCAATGTGAACTTTGAGAAAAATGTGTATTGTGCTATTTTAGAATGAATGTTCTGAATATATTTAATATGTATCTGTTCCAGTGGGGTATTCAAAGCCATTCTTTCCTTGTTGATTTTCTGTTTGATCTGTCCATTGATGTGTGTGTTGTTTTAAAGTCCTGTACTGTTATTTTATTACTATTGATTTTGTAATTTTTTGACTATTTTATATATTTGGGTGCCCCCAGGTTGAATGAATAAATATTTATAAATTTTATGTCCTCTTGTTGTATTGTCCCTTTATTATAAGTGTTCTTCTCTGTCTCTTTGTTGTAAAGTCTATTTTGTGTGATACAGGTTTTGCTACCCTGGCTTTCTTCTAACAGCCATTTGCATGATAAATATTTCTCCATCCACTTTCTTTTAATATTCAGGTATCTTTAAGTTTGAAATGAGTCTCTTGTAGGCAGTGTATAGATGGGTCTTTTTTTTTATCTAGTGTGTCACAAAATGTCTTTTGATTGGAGCATTTCATCCATTTACATTGAAAGTAATCATTGATAAATATGCATTTATTGCCATTTTGATGTTTGTTATGTGGTTGTTTTTGTAATTTTTCTCTGATCCTTTCTTGTCTTTTTCACTTTAAAGTTTTGCTGGTTTTATTTAGTGGTAAACTTGGATTCCTTTCTCTTTATTCTTTGCGTATCTATAAGTGGTTTTTCATTTGAAGTTACCATTAGGTTTATATATAACATCTTCTGCATATAGCAGTCTATGTTGTTGATGGTCACTTAAATTCAACACTGTCTTACTCATCTTCCTCCCCCCACCATCTTTTAGGTGTATGTTGTCATATTTTGCGTCTTTTATTTTGTTAATGCCTTGACTGATTTTTTGCTGTTATACTTATTTTTATTGCCCCTGTGATTACTTCTTTTCACACCTTCACTTATGTTCTTTCCTTTCCACTCAAAGATTCCCTTTAACGTTTATTTTCAAGCTGGGTTAGTGGTAACGAACTCCTTTAGTTTTTGTATTAGAAAGTCATCTCTCTTTTGAATGGTACCTTTGCTGGATAGAGGATTTTTGGATTTAGATTTTTCCCTTTCAACACTTTGAATATATTATGCTACTCTCTTCTGGCTTGCAAAGCTTCTGCTGAAAAATCTGCTGATTACTTAATGTTTTTCCTTTTTCCCTCCCCCTTGCTTATTTAATTTTTTTGTTGTTGTTATTGCTACTTTTTCCATTTTGAATTCTGTTTGTCTTGGCATGAGCCTCCTTTGGTTGATTTTGTTAGAGGTTTTCTGTACCTCCTGGATTTGGATATCTGTTTCCTTCTCAAGAATAGGGACGTTTTCAGCTATTATTTCTTCAAATAAATGTCTTGTCCCCTTTTCCTTGTCTTCTCCTTCTTGGATCCCTAAAATGCTGGTCTCTGATTTCCTTAAGTGTATTGTAGTTTTGCAGAATTTTTTTTCTCTCATTTGTTCATCTTGATTACTTTCCATTACTTTGTCTTCTAGAGCATCAGTTCGTTACTTTGTTTCTTCCATCCTGCTATTTATTCCATCAATTGTATTCTTAATTTCATTTATTGTGTTCTTCATCTCTAATGGCTTCTTATCTATTAAAGCTCTCATTGATCTCCTCCATTCGTTTCTCAAGTCCAATTACTGTCTTATGATCATTAGTTTAAATTCTCTATCAAGGATATTAATTATATCTCTTTTGCTTGGGTCTCTTGCTATGGTTTGGTGCCGTTCTTTCATTTGGGCATATGTCTTCTGTGTCTTTTTTTTTGTCTAACTCTTTGTGTGTGTTGCTGTGTGTTCGGAAAGTCTATGTATCATGCTCTTCATGGTAGTGGCCTTTTGAAGAATAAATCCTATTGTGCCCTGCACTGCAGTGTTCCTTTTTCCCCAGGGCATTTGCTTCATGTAGTGTCTCCTATGTGTTTTTTGGGTGTGCTCTACTGTTGAATGCTGGTCTTTTTTTTCCCCCTTTTGTCCAGTTGTCTTCTAAGCCTGTCTTTGTCTCTTGTGGGCAGTGTTTGGTCCCCAGCAGGGGTGGCACTCATTTTAACAACATGGAGCTGGTCTGCTTGGAAAATGAGACCTTACACTACAGCCATCCTTGGAACTGAGGCCCCCCAAACACTCAGGTCAGTAGATGGGGTGTTGTTGGGGTTTGTGCCAGTTGGGGGTGAGGTCCTGATGTGTCACAACTGAGGCAAGTGTGACCAAGAAGGGCAGACCTTGCCGAAGTGTGGTGGAATGGGACTTGGTGTAAGGAAGTTAGATAGTAAGTATGAGCACCATGCTGGTCCCCACTAGTGGCCCTGAATTTATGCTGGGGGTAAGGGAGGGAGATGATACTTGTAGCTCCTTTGTTTTTGGACCGGTTTCCCTGTGATCCCTACCTCTCCAAGACATGCTCTGAAATAAGTAAGTCACTCTCACTCCCACCTGTCCCCAGCAGAACTGCTGGTTCGTTGTTGCTTCTGCACATACTGTTTTTGGTGCTGTTCTTTTAAGGGCAGGTTCTCAGCTTCCTAATGCCCTAAATTTCCAGGCTTTAAGTTTCACTGGTTGTAGGAACTCACGAAATTCAGGCCCTGTCACTTTTAAGGACAGATGTTATGGGTATTCATTTTCCCTCTGTGGGATCCCTGGTGTGAAAGTCTGTTTTTTGTCCTTCTCCCCACCACCAACTCCCTCCCCACCACAGATTGCCAAGTTCTGTTTTGCTTCCAGACTGCACCATCACCTTTCCTACCTTCTTCTAGGTGGTCTCTTTTCTGCCTTTAGTTTAGAGTTTGTTCTACCGGTTTTAGATTGCTTTCTGGGATATTTTTGCTTATTTGAGTGTTACCTAGTTGTATCTGGCACAATGGGCGCTTAGGGTCCTCCTATTCCACCATCGTTCGAAGCCTCTTTATATGTTACAATATTGAAAAAAAATTGTAAAAGAACATTAAAATGTTGATATTTCCTTTTATCATATCTTTTGCTGAAAGTCTTTTATGTATGTACATAGAGGGAGTCAGTGGTTGAGGCAAAAATCTGTGGGTTTATTTTCCTGAATATCTTTACATAAGGAGCTTCCTTCCCTATTATGGCTTTCCCTCCCATTCCCCCATATGTGACTTTTCCTAAGCAATACATAGTATTGTTTTGCATAGTATAATAGTGAAACCATGGATTGTGGAGCCAGACTACCTGATTTTGCATCCTGGCTCTTTATCTTACTATCTTTTGAACTTAGGCAAGTCACTTAACTTCTCTGGACTTAATTTCCTTATCTATAATGGGATGAATAATGGTACCGAACTTAAAGAGTTGTTGTGAGCAATGAAAGGATATACTGTGATTTCTTTAATCATTCTTTTGTCGTTTGATGAAAAAGTTACTTTTCTTTTTTATGCTAGCACAAACAATACTCCCATAAAAGTGCTGTACATGTCTTTTGTACATTTGAATTTTTTGCCAGGGTGTATACCTAGAAATATAATTTTTGGGTTGTAGGGCATGCACATCTTTAGTGGTTGTACCAGTTTGTGTCATTACCAGGCATGTGAATTAATTTTCTTTGCTCCACATCCAAGGAAAACAGAAGCTGATTCAGAAAGATATAAGAAAGTTTCCTTCAGCAAATGTTTATTGTGTCTGTATCCCATAAACAGAATAAAAGCAATTATCCTGGAATACAAATCTATCTTGCAAACAGAAAGCAACTCTACTTAATACCAAATGAGATCACACATGTAAAGTACCCGCCATACAGTAGTCACCTTTCCTCAATAAATTTGGGAACGCACCCACTCAGGCTAATATGGTAATGTTATTGATAAAATCTTATGAGGTAATCTATCCCACCAAAATAGAAAAGTGTCTGCATTTAGCTTGAAGAGGAGAGGCTTAAAGGGGACTATCATCCTAGTTGTCTGTGATATTGAAAGGACTATGCCCTAGAAGGAGATCACACCTGTTTTCATCTCCCTTGCCATCCTTCAATAGAGCTGAAGGAAATTGCATCATAGAACAGAGTGACACCAAAAGATTTTTCCTTCATTTTGTAATAAAAACTGAGAGTGTTTTCTGCCCATCCTCTCCACCTTAGTGACCTTTCCACTGAACTATTTAAAAGCATGTTTGTAATTAGAAGCAAGACTGTATTCAAATGAGTGAGACTTAAGTGAGCTTGTAACTGTGTCCCTGATAGAAGCTGGTTTCAAACTCTCCTCTGGAGAGGACAGAAATGAGGAAAATCAAGACCACATAACCCTTGAATTAGATTGTAATATTCAGATTCAAAAAATTCAAGAAATCAAAAAGTCAATCGAAGTAAATTAAAGTGAAACACAATGTTCCGAAACTTTTGGGATGCAGGTAAAGTGGTTCTAAGGGAGTTTATAGCAATTCAGGCCTGTGTTATGAAGCAAGAAACCTCTAATAAACAACCTAACTTTAAACCTAAAGGAGCTAGAAAAAGAAAAACAAAACTGTAAACCAGCAGAAGGAAGGAAATAGTAAAGATTACAACAGAAATAAATGATGTAGGAACTAAAAAACTATACACACACACACAGTGATAAAAGAAACCAGGAGGTGGTTCTTTGAAATTATCAGCAGAATTGGTAAACCTCTAAACAGGCTCATCAGAAAAAAAAGGACCAAATAAATGAAATCAGAAATGAAAGAGGTGAAATTACAACTGATACAAATATAACAAATAATTGTAAGGTAATATTATGAAACACTATATGCCAACAAATCAGACAACCTAGAAGAAATGGGTAAATTCCTGGAAACATGTAACCTACCAAAAAGGATACAGTAAGAAACAGATAATTTGAGTAGGCTGATTAGCAGCAAGGAGATTGACTGAGTAATCACAAAACTCCAAAGAAACAAAAGTCCAAGACCAGATGGCTTCACAGGCAAATTCTATAAAACATTTGAAGAAGAGTTAATACCTATTCTACTAAAAGTATTTCAAAAAATACAGGAAGATACCACCTTACGCCAGTTAGAATGGCAAAAATAGACAAGGCAAGAAACAACAATTTTTGGAGAGGATGTGGAGAAAGGGGATCCCTCCTACATTGTTGGTGGGCATGCAAGTTGGTACAGCCACTCTGGAAAACAGTGTGGAGGTCCCTTAAAAAGTTAAAAATTGAGCTACCCTATGATCCAACCATTGCACTACTGGATGTTTACCCCAAAGATGCAGACGTAGTGAAGAGAAGGGGCATATGCACCCCAATGTTCATAGCAGCATTGTCCACAATAGCTAAATCATGGAAGGAGCCGAGATGCCCTTCAACAGATGACTGGATTAAGAAGATGTGGTCCATATATACAATGGAATATTACTCAGCTATCAGAAAGAATGAATTCTCAACATTTGCTGCAACATGGATGGCACTGGAGGAAATAATGCTAAGTGAAATAAGTCAAGCAGAGAAAGACAACTATCATATGATTTCTCTCATCTATGGAACATAAGAACTAGGATGATCGGTATGGGAAGAAAGGGATAAAGAAAGGGGGGGGTAATCAGAAGGGGGAATGAAACATGAGAGACTATGGACTATGAGAAACAAACTGAGGGCCTCAGAGGGGAGGGGAGTGGGGGAATGGGATAGACTGGTGATGGGTAGTAAGGAGGGCACGTATTGCATGGTGCACTGGGTGTTATACACAACTAATGAATCATCGAGCCTTACATCGGAAACCGGGGATGTACTGTATGGTGACTAACATAATATAATAAAAAATCATTAAAAAAAATCTCAAGAAAGAAAAAAAAATACAGGAAGAATGAAAACTTTCAAATTCATTCTATGATGTGAGTATAACCTTGATACCAAAATCAGATGAAGATACCATAAAAAGAAAAGAACTACGAGCCAGTATCTCTGATGAATATAGATGCAAAAATTCTCAACAATATACTATCAAACAAAATCCAACAATGCATTAAAAAAATCATTTACTATGGTCAAGTGGGATTTATACCTAGGATGCAAGAGTGGCCCAATATTTGCAAATCAATCAATGTGATACATCACACTAATGAAAGAAAGCATAAAGTCTATATGATCATCTCAATATATGCAGAAAAAAAGCATTTGACAAAATATAACATCTATTCGTGATAAAAAGCCCTTAATCTACCTCATCATAATAAAGACTATGTATGAAAAACCCACAACTAACATCGTACTCAATGGGGAAAAACTGAGAGCTTTTCCCCTAAGGTCAGGAACAAGACAAGGATGTCCATTCTTATCACGTTTATTCAACATAGTACTGGATGTCCTAGACACAGCAAGCAGTAAAAAAGAAATAAAAGGCATCCAAGTGGGTAAGGAAGATGTCAAACTTTCACTGTTTGCAGCTGACATGATATATGTAGAAAACCTGAAAGACTCCATCAAAAAACTATGAGAACTGATAAATGAACTCAGTAAAATTGCAGGATGCAAAATCAATATACAGAAATCTGTTGTATTTCTATATGTTAATGATAAAGCAGCAGAAGGAGAAATTAAGGAATCAATGTCATTTACAATTGCACCAAAAACAATAAGATACCTAGGAATAAATCTAACCAAAGAGGTAAAAGGTCTATACTCCGAAAACTATGAAACATTGATGAATGGAATTGAGGAAGCCACAAACAAATGGAAAAATATTCTGTGCTCATGGATTAGAAGAATAAATATTGTTGAAATGTCTATACTACCCAAAGAAATCTACCCATTGAATAGAATCCCTGTCAAAATACCAATAGCATTTTTCACAGAACTAGATAAAGCAATCTTAAAATTTATATGGAACCAGAAAACACCCCAAATAACCAAAGCAACCTTGAAAATGACAAACAAAACTGGAGGTATCACAATTATAGACTTCAAGTTATATTACAACGCTGTAGTAACCTAAACAGCATGGGTCTGGCACAAATATAGACACAAAGATCCATGAAATAGAACAGAAAACCCAGAAATTTAAGGCCCAGTTATATGGTCAATTAATATTTGACATAGCAGGAAAGGAAATATAGTGGATAAATGACAATCTCTTGAACAAATGGTGTTGGGAAAACTGGTGAGCTACATGCAAAAGAATGAAACTGGACTGCTTTCTTACACCATACAGAAGAATAAATTCAAAATGGATTAAAGACCTAAATGTGAGACCTGAAACCATAAAAATCCTAGAGGAGCACACAGCAATAATGTGTCTGAAATCAGCTGCAGCAACATTTTTCTAGATATGTGTCCTGAGGAAAGGAAGTAAAAGCAAAAAGTACACTATTGGGACTTCATTTAAAAAACAAAAAAGCGGGGGCGCCTGGGTGGCACAGAGGTTAAGCGTCTGCCTTCGGCTCAGGGCGTGATCCCGGCGTTCTGGGATCGAGCCCCACATCAGGCTCCTCCGCTGTGAGCCTGCTTCTTCCTCTCCCACTCCCCCTGCTTGTGTTCCCTCTCTCACTGGCTGTCTCTATCTCTGTCAAATAAATAAATAAAATCTTAAAAAAAAAAAAAAAGCTTCACACCAAAGGAAACAACCCACAAAACTAATTGGAATCCTACTGATCTGGAGAACATTTTTGCAAATTCCTTGTCTGATAAAAGGTTAGTATCCAAAATATATAAATAATTTATACAACTCAACACCCCCAAAATAAATAATCCAATTAAAAAATGGCCAGAAGACCTAGACATTTCTCCAGAAAAAATATACAGATGGCCAAGGGACATGTGAAAAGATGCTCACCATCACTAGTCATCAAAGAAATGCAAATCAAATGCAGAATAAGATATCACCTTTCAGTTAATATGACTAAAATAAAAAGCACAAGAAACCACACATGCTGGTAAGGATAGGTAGTAAAATGAACCCTTATGCACTGCTGGTGGGAAGGCAAACTCCTTTAGCCACTGTGGAAAATAATATGGAGGTTTCTCAAAAAATTAAACATAGAAATACCATATGATACAGTAATTTCACTACTGGGTATATCCCCAAAGAAAATGAAAACACTGATTCAAAAAGATATAGGTATTCTGGTGTTTATTACAGTATAATTTACATTAGCCACCATAAGTTAGTGTCCATGATTAGATGAATGGATAAATTAGATGTGGTATATATATATATACAATGGAATATTACCTATTCCTAAAAAGAATGAACTTTTGCCATTGGTGACAACATCAATGGGCCTAGAGTATATTGTGATAAGTGAAATTAGTCAGAGAAAGGCAAATACCATACGATTTCACTTATATGTGAAATCTAAAAAATAAAACCAATAAAAAAATCAGAAACAAACCCATAAATACAGAAAACAAACTGGTGGTTGCTGGATGGGAGGGGGTAAGAGGAAGGGTAAATTGGGTGCTAGGGAATGTGAGGTATCGGCTTCCAGTTATGGAATGCAGTCGTACGGATGAAGTGTACAGCATAGGAAGTATGGTCAATGGCATTGTAATAGTGTTGTATGGTGACAGATACTAGCTGCATTTGTGGTGAGCATAGCATAATGTATAATAGATTTGTTGAATCACTGAGTTGTACACCTGAAATTAATGTAACATTATGTTTCAACTGTACTTCAATATAAGAAATATTGTGTGTGTGAGGGTAGGTAGGGGAACTAACATTTGTTCAGTGCTTACTATGCATTGCAGTCTATACTGGCATTTAGTTTTCACAATACCCTGCGAAAACAATATTATCCCTATTTTACAGATGAAGAATCCAAGGATCAGAAAGGGTAAGGACTTGTCCAAGCTCACACAGGTACAAAATAGTAGAGCCAAGATTATACTCTGGTCTGTCTGGTCTGTTCAATTCCAAAGTCATTCTTTCCATCTTGTATGGTTTGCGTACAGTTGATACTTGAGATTCCAAGGGCTTTGATGATGATTTTCTTTAGTAAGAGGTTCAGGAGGAATAATAAGTAGCCAGGAATAAAGTGACCGAGTAAGTTGGGCTTCTTGTTAACTTGAAGCAAAAAATCATTCCTGGAGAAGGTAAATGGTGGAGTAGTAAGTGGATCCTAGGTTTGCCTCATCCCTCGCACACAGGTAGATAAATATCAAATCATTCTGAATACCCCAGAAATCAATCTGAGGACTGACAGAATAGACTGCACAACTAGACACAGAGAAGAGACCACATCGTGAAAGGTATGTGGTGCAGAGATGACGTTTGGGGGAGAAACTGATCTCGGGTGCTACAGAGGGGAGGGAACCCTGGTCATGGACAGGGAGGAGTGCACAAGGGATCACACAAGGAAAACACTTCCCCCAAACCATTAACTTGGAAAATAAGAGGGGCAGATTTTCATGAGTTTTGCAACCATCAAGTCACAAAGACTGGAGTTATAGAGGTCTGTGGCATGGATAATGTAAAGCCCTAAGGGCACTGCAGTGCTCCGGTAGAGAAGGCAGGCAGGTAACCTTGGGGCAAAGGGCACAACCTATGGATCACCTAATATGCACTGGGAGAGACAGTTCCACCTTCCTGGAGTACATCTGACAGAGGTGACATGGCAGGCACCATTTCCCTCTCCTGCCCCTCAGCATAGGCACAGAGACACTTGCTGAAGGTAGCTAACCAGGACACTGGCTCTTTAGTGCTCTTTGCTCCAAGCCCATTGCTCCTGTGCCCTGGTGTGGCTGCCCTTCTGGGTCAAACCTGCATCAATCCCAGTGCAATGAGACCCTACCCCAGAAGATCAGTGCAGGTCCCCAAAAGAGACTAATTTTAGACACCTGCAGATTAAAAGTGAGGGCATGGAGAAACACTTGTCATGCAAAGGATGTCAAAAGAAAGCCAGACTAGCGGTACTTATATCAGACAAACCAGATTTTAATTCAAAGAGTGTAACAAGAGATGGAGAAGGGCACTATATCATAACAAAGGGGTCTGCCCAACAAGGAACTCTAACAATTATAACTATTTATGCCCCCAACATGGGAGTACCCAAATATATAAAACAATAACAAACATAAAGACACTTAATGATAATGATACAATAGTAGTAGGCGACTTTAACATACCACATACATCAATGAAAAGATCATCTAAGCAGAACATCAACAAGGTTACAATGGCTTTGAATGATACACTGGACCAGATGGACTTAACAGATATATTCAAAACATTTCATCCTAAAGCACATTTTTTTCAAGTACCTATGGGACGTTCTCCAGAATGGATCACATACTATGTCACAAATTGGGCCCCAACAAGTACAAAAAGACTGAGATCATACCGTGCATATTTTCTGACCGCAACATGATGGAACTTGAAGTCAGCCACAAAAAAAAAAAAAAAAAAAAAGGAAACTCCATAAATAATGGAGGTTAAATAATACGCTACTACAAAAGGAATTGGTCGACCAGGAAATTAAAGAAGAAATTAAAAAGTGCACGGAAACAAATGAAAATGAAGATAGCACTATCCAAAACCTGTGGGATACAGCAAAAGTGGTCCAAGAGGGAAGTATGTAGCAATACACGCCTACGTCAAGAAAAAAATCTCCAATACACCAACATAACCTTACACTTAAAGGAGCTAGAAAAAGAACAACAAATGAAGCCTAAAGCCAACAGAAGAAGGCAAATAAGAGAGACTATATACATGATATAGAAACAAAAGAACAGTATATCAGATCAATTAAACCAGCTGCTGGCTCTCTGGAAAAATTAATAAAATTGCCAAGACCCTAGGTAGACTTATCAAGAAGAAAAGAGAAAGGACCCAAATTAAATCACGAATGACAGAGGAGAGATCACAACTAATACAACAGAAATACAAACATTTATAAGAGAAATATTATGAAAAATAAAATGCCAACAAATTGACCAACCTGGATGGAATGGATAAATTCCTAGAAACATATAAACTACCAAAACTGCAACAGAAAGAAATAGAAAACTTGTAAAGACCAATAACCAGAAAATAAATTAGTAATCAAAAATCTCCCAATGTAAAGGATCTATATTCTAGAAACTACAAATCACTCTTGAAAGACATTGAAGAAGACCAAAAAGATGGAAAAATATTCCATGCTCATGGATCGGAAGAATAAACATAGTTAAAATGTCTATGGTACCCAGAGCAATCTACACTTTCAATGCCATCCTGATCAAAATACCAATGACATTTTTCAAAGAACTGGAACAAAGAGCCCTTAAATTTGTGTGGAACCAGAAAAGGCCCCAAGGAATTATTGAAAAGGAAATCACCAAGGAATTGTTGAAAAGGCAAAACAAAGCTGGGGGCATCACGTTGCTGGATTTCAAACTATACTACAAAGCTGTGATCACCAAGACAGCATGGTACTGGCACAAAAACAGACACATAGACCAATGGAACAGAATAGAGAACCCAGAAATGGACCCTCGGCTCTTTGGGCAACTAATCTTTGACAAAAGAGTAAAAAACACCCAGTGGAAAAAAGTCTCTTCAATAAGTGGTGCTGAGAAAATTGGACAGCTACATACAAAAGAATGAAACTTGACCACTCTCTCACACCGTATGCAAAGATAAACTCCAAATGGATGAAAGACCTCGATGTGAGACAGGAATCCATCAAAATCCTAGAGGAGAACATAGGCAGCAACCTCTGTGACGTCGGCCACAGCAACTTTTTTCATGACACATCTCCAAAGGCAAGAGAAACAAAAGAAAAAATGAACTTGTGGGACTTCATCAAGATAAAAATCTTTTTTTAATGTTTTTTTATTATATTATGTTAGTCACCATACAGTACATCCCTGGTTTCTGATGTAAAGTTCGATGATTCATTAGTTGCGTATAACACCCAGTGCACCATGCTATATGTGCCCTCCTTACTACCCATCACCAGTCTATCCCATTCCCCCACCCCCCTCCCCTCTGAAGCCCTCAGTTTGCTTCTGCACAGCTAAGGCAACAGTCAAAAAAACTAAGACTCAGCCCATGGAATGGGAGAAGACATTTGCAAATGCCACTACAGATAAAAGACTGGTATCCAAGATCTACAAAGAACTTCTCAAACTAAATACACGAGAAACAAATAATCAAATCAAAAAAATGGGCAGAAGATATGAACAGACACTTTTCCAATGAAGACATACAAATGGCTAACAGATACAGGAAAAAATGTTCAAAATCATTAGCCATCAGAGAAATTAAAATCAAAACCACCTTGAGATACCACCTTACGCCAGATAGAATGGCAAAAATTGACAAGGCAGGAAACAACAATTGCTGGAGAGGATGTGGAGAAAGGGGATCCCTCTTACATTGTTGGTGGGAATGCAAGTTGGTACAGCCTGTTTGGAAAACAGTGTGGAGGTCCCTTAAAAAGTTAAAAATTGAGCTACCGTATGATCCAGCCATTGCACTACTGGGTATTTACCCCAAAGATACAGACGTAATGAAGAGAAGGGCCATATGCACCCCGATGTTTATAGCAGCATTGTCCACAATAGCCAAATTGTGGAAGGAGCCTAGATGCCCTTCAACAGATGACTGGATTAAGAAGTTGTGGTCCATATATACAATGGAATATTACTCAGCCATCAGAAAGAATGATTTCATAGCATTTGCAGCAACATGGACAGGACTGGAGGAGATAATGCTAAGCGAAATAAGTCAAGCAGAGACAGACAATTATCATATGGTTTCACTCATTTATGGAACATAAGAACTAGGAAGATCGGTAAGAGAAGAAAGGGATAAAGAAAGGGGGGGGTAAACAGAAGGGGGAATGAACCATGAGAGACTATGGACTCTGGGAAACAAACTGAGGTCTTCAGAGGGGAGGTGGGTGGGGGATTTTGATAGGCCGGTGATGGGTATTAAGGAGGGCACATATTGCATGGAGCACTGGGTGTTATACGCAAATAATGAATCATGGAATACTACATCAAAAACTAAGGATGTACTGTATGGTGAGTAACATAATAAAAAATTATTATAAAAAATTAAAAAAATAAATGGGTGATGGGTATTAAGGAGGGCACTTGTTGTGATGAGCCCTGGATGTTGTATGGAAGTGATTAATCACTAAATCCTATATGTGAAACTAATATTACACTAACTAACTGCAATTTATGTAAAACTTGGAGGAAGAGAAAAGATATACTTGTTTCTAATCATAAGGAAAAAAAAGTCATTCCCAAAATTGAATCATGTATGAGTATTCTCATAAGAAACAGAACAGAGAAATAGAAGCAATAGGATGTCTGTATCTGTGTTCGTGTATGTATTTGTACACATATATATGTAGAGAGAGATTTATATTAAGAATTTGTTCATGTGAGGGGCTCCTGGTGGCTCAGTTTGTTAAGTGTCTGACTCTTGGTTTTTTGTTCAGGTCATGATCTCTGGGTTGTGACCCTGCTTGGCATTATCTCTCTCCCTCTGCCCCTCCCCCCCTTTCTGTGCTCTCTCTCTCTCAAAAAAAAAAATTTTTTTTTTCATGTGACTGCTTAGGCAGGGAAATCCAAAATCTGTAGGGTAAGACAGCAGCCTGGGGAAGAAGCAAAGAATTGATATTGCTCCTCAAGACTGAAATCATTCCCTCTTCCTTGGGGAACCTCAGTCTGTTTTCTCTTAAGGGTTTTAACTAATTGGATGAAATCCCTCCACATTACAAGGTGTAATCTGCTTTACTTAAAGTCTACTGATTTAGATGTTAATTGCCTCTAAAGATTACCTTCACAGCAACATCTAGACTAGTGGGTTTTTTTTAAAGATTTTATATATTTATTTGAGAAAGAGAGAGAGAGAGAGCATGAGCTGTGGGGAGGGGCAGAGGGAAAGGGAGAAGCAGACTCCCCACTGAGAAGGGAGTCTGACACTGGGCTTGATCCTAGGACCCTAAGATTTTGACCTGAGCTGACGGCAGATGCTTAACTGACTGAGCCATCAAGGCTGCCCTAGATTAGTGTTTGACCAAATGTCTAGGTACCATAGCCTAGCCAAGTTCACACATAAAATTAATCATCATAACATTATAACATCATTTGTTTTTGATTTAAGACTCTGAAGTTAGGCAGTTCCAAGTTACAATCAGTGGCCTCTAGATATTTTCTCTGTGATTCTCTTTGACTTTGCCTTAAGGTCATAACATGGCTGTCAGAGCTCAACGCATCACATGCTCACATATTTAATCAGGAAAGAAGGAAAGGCCTTTTTTCATATGACATATTCTGTCTTTTATCCAGAAAGGAAAATGTCTTCCTAAAGCCACCCTCATATTTCCCCTTGTATCTCGTTGGCAAGAACAGAGTCATAGGTCAAATTCTAGGCAATAATTGAAAAAGAGAAACGGAAGTTTCTCCCCCTTGGCCTTGCTTTCCCTGAGAACATTGCTACCTGCCTGATATCTGAAGAAACACTAAGGAGTAAGAAGGATGGCTGTTAGGTTGGCAATGAAAAGTGACTGCCATAATGGTCTTTTGAAAATAGAGATTTTGGGGGCGCCTGGGTGGCTCAGTTGTTAAGCTTCTGCCTTCAGCTCAGGGCATGATCCCGGAGTTCTGGGATCAAGCCTCGCATCAGGCTTCTCTGCTGAGAACCTGCTTCTCCCTCTCCCACTCCCCCTGCTTGTGTTCCCTCTCTCACTGCCTGTCTCTCTCTCTCTCTCTCTCTCTCTCTCTCTCTCTCTCTCCGTCAAAATAAATAAATAAAATCTTAAAAAAAAAAAAAGAAAATGGAGATTTTGGACCCTAACCAAAACCTCTGGAATATGCACAAAGGTCAGGAAATAGTAAAATTCTGGCTATCTGCCTACAGTGGTTTCATGTAATCATCACAGAAGAGGTTTTTTTCATATCTTGTCTTCCAAGGAGAGAGGGAGAGCCAGAGAGGGAAAGTGACTCCTCCAATGTCTCATAGTAATCTAGTGGTAGAGCTAGAACTAGAACCCATATTCTTCTGACTCCTACTTTCATGCTCTTTGTATCACATTTGGTCCTGGATTCAAAATATCTTAATCACTTTAAAAATTATGTGGAAGGGCACCTGGGTGGCTCAGTTGGTTAAGCATCTGCCTTCGGCTTGGGTCATGATCCCAGGGTCCTGGGATCTCCCTCTGCCTCTGCTGCTTACGCTGCTTATTCTCTCTCTTTCTCTCTGTCAAATAAATAAATAAATAAATCTTTAAAAAATTATATGGAAAATTTTCTTAACCTATATAGCATAGCCGTATGTTGTGGCTTTCCAGTTAAAAAATTAACATAATTTAAAAAAAATTTTTTAAAGATTTTTAATTTATTTTATTTGACACAGAGAGAGACAACCAGCAAGAGAGGGAACACAAGCATGGGGAGTGGGAGAGGAAGAAGCAGGCTCCCAGCGGAGCAGGGAGCCCTATTCCATAATTATATATTAAACAGAGCTCAGCTTTACTGTGTATACTCTAATCACTTATAATCTTATCGACATCCTTGAAAATTCAAGTAGGGCAGTACTGCCATGTTAACTTTGTAGGCTCAAAGTCATGGCCCTTCTTTAACCCTTCCCTACTTCAGTCATTTCTCTTCAGACAGAACCAGGTGCTCCTCTGTGCATCACAGTTTCCTTATTTGGAAGAAAAAGGAGGGGAATGAGTGACATAGTTCAGACATTTTACTGCTGAAGTTCTATAAATCATACAAACAAGATTGGAAGCAGTGGCTAGGTCTATACATTGCCTGTCTGAAAATGAAATCCCTTTTTAATTTAAGCCAATATCTACCCAGACAACTTCATTAATAGAACTTTTTGTTTCCTCACCTATGTTTTAGCCAAAACACATATCTAAGGGTTCTGTCTTTTAGCTGGTGTTATGTCATCAGTCCTAACAGGCACAACAGTCCTTGAGGAGGTCTATATTCCAAAGCCAGATTTCCCCTGAAAAGACTCTCCGGGAAATGAGTCTCCACACAGTAGAGTATACTCTCCCAAGATGGCATGTCCAAAGATTATTTTTCTTTTGCTTAGTTATTTGTGTAGCTTTTGTGTGTGTGAGAGAAAATGTACTGACCTGCTTCTTACATACTTTTCTCTTATATACAAGCAGTTGATATTATTAGGCAGTAACAGGGGGAAAAAATTCTTTAAGCCCAAACTACAATTTTCTACATTGTCTCTTTCCAGCTCTGGAA
Organism: Ursus americanus; assembly: GCF_024610735.1. Lineage (NCBI taxonomy): Eukaryota > Metazoa > Chordata > Mammalia > Carnivora > Ursidae > Ursus > Ursus americanus. The sequence goes on from NC_142164.1 coordinate 67,864,715, forward strand.
TAACTCTGATATAGGTACTGTTACTATCTTCATTTTACATATGAGGAAATTGAGAGGCAGGGAAATAAGAACCTTACGTAAGCTGGTGTTTGAATTCAAGGGTAAATTCTCATACTGGGCAATAATAGGAAATTATTAGTAGATGAAGTTACCTGCTGAAATGAATGACAATTTCATTTCGCCTCCAATATTTATTCCCTGAAGAAATGTATCATGGCCACAAAATACTTTTCTGGGAACTCTAGAAAACATTGCATATTCATTAGCTATTGCACTGAGAATTCTGCATACCAAAATACCCCCCATCTCAGTGGAATACAGCTTTAAGCATGTATTTCTTTTTTTTTTTAAAGATTTTATTTATTCATTTGACAGAGAGAGAGACAGCCAGTGAGAGAGGTAACACAAGCAGGGGGAGTGGGAGAGGAAGAAGCAGGCTCCCAGGGGAGGAGCCTGATGTGGGGCTCGATCCCAGAACGCTGGGATCACGCTCTGAGCTGAAGGCAGATGCTTAACTGAGCCACCCAGGCACCCCTAAGCATGTATTTCTAGCTCACTCATCTATGCGTTGATAGTGGTAGCTCTGTTGACCTCAAATGGGCTTAAATGGCTTGGCTAAGGCCATGAGTGCTATTTAGGTCTTCTCCATGTGGCTATTTTTCAAAGATCGGGGATACTGGGGCATATTCTTCTCATGATGAGGGCAAAAGTCCATAGTGGGTAAGCAGAGAAATGTGAGGTCTTTTAAAGTTTCAAAACTCTCACACTGTTACTTTCTCATAAATTCCATTGGCCAAAACAAGCTATATGGCCTAACATCAGTTCAGCAGTACAATAATTTCTGCCTCTAGTGGGAAGACTGCAAAGTCACATGATTAAGTAGAATGGCACAGGGAAGGGTGAAGATTTGGGAACAATAATTCAATCTGTCATGACCTGGCTGAGAATTAGTGGTGATAAAGAGTCAGAAGGTAAGAGTTAGGAAAGATCTTTTGATGGAAACAAAGAGATGTAGTAAGAAGAGCCTTGGGGTCAAGGATATTTGTATTTGAGTACTAACCTTGACACTACTTGGTAGGACTTTGACGAAGTCATTTTCTCTTATGATATTTCAGTATGAAGGGTTTATGGGGCTTCTTTATTAAGTATTTCATTTTCTAGATAAATTGCTGAAGCAAGAGGGGTAAAGAAATTAGCTTGATTTCAAATAGCTAGGTGGAAGCAGAGCCATGACTAAAACCTAGGGTTCTATTTCTATTCCTATGTATTCATCACTACAGAAAAGGAAATATCTGGGGATGGTGTGAAGAGAGTTCTCAGCCCTTCTCCTTTCCTCATGAAATTGAAGTTGTTTACTGTGATTCCATTTCCCACAGTGCAATGCTCATCTGTTTTCCATTTGTCCTAAGGCCTGAACAAGAGGAAACAGTCCAAAATCATAATAGGAGGGATTGAGGTTCAGGCTAAGATAGTTACTTCCTGAACGGAACAGTATTTAAATGCTGTTTCTTAGGGAAAGTGTTAACATTGCTTTTCTCAAAGATCTTTCAGAAAAGCATCTGCTGCTATGTGATGTGTTAGTGGAGTTATTGTCAAAGCAGCAAAGTGGGGTAGATATGATTCATGACCTCTTGTAATTTTGTGGTACTACAACCCTGTATGTATAGTTGTTTATTTGTTAAATGTTTACATAGTACTTATTTTATGCTAGATACTCTTCAAAGTACCTTACAGGCATTAAATTACTTAATTCTCAAAATTAGCCTATGAGGTAGAGACACTTATTTATTCCTCTTTTAAAGATTAAAGTAAACATAGATGGGCCTAGACGGTATAATGCTAAGTGAAATAATTTAGTCAGAGAAAGACAAATACCGTATGATTTCACACATATGTGGAATTTAAGAAACAAAACAAATGAACAAACTAACAAAAGAAGACAAACAAGAAAAGAGACTCTTAAATACAGGAAACAAACTGGTGGCTGCCACAGGGGAGGTGGGAGGGTGATGGGTGAATTAGGTAAAGGGAATTAAGAGTACACTTATCTTGATGAGTACTGAGTAGTGTATAGAATTGTTGAATTATTATATTGTACACCTGAAACTAATATAACACTGTATGTTAATTATACTTTAATAAAAAAGGAAAAATAAATTAAACAAACAATAACAAAACAAGCAAAAGCATAAGGCACAGGGAGGTTACATAACTCTCCCAGTCATGTATTGGAAGGGAACAGAACTGGTACTTGAACCCAGGTAGTCTGGTTCCATAGTCCATGTCCTTAACTACTGTACTATGCAGTACCAAGTATCAAGGCCGAGGGCAGTATCAAGGCACACAGAACTCAAAACTGAACAGACCATCTCTGCTATTTTCACTGGTTCTGTGAAATGAGACAAATTATTTCACCACTCTGAGTCTCAGATTCATCTGTAATACCTAGTTGATAATTATACCTACCTCACAGGGTTGTTGTGAACATTAAATGAGATAGTGTATAAAACATGCTTGGGACTGAAACATTAGTTCCATTTTAGTGAATTACTTCTATCGATTTTTTAAATGTCTTTCTAAGTATTCTTTTTAACCCTTCATAACCTTAGTTTGATTGATTTATCCATATGATTTATTCTTTAGCAACTCTGTAAGGTGATTTGGTATTGCCATCTCCGTTTGACACAAGGTAAAACAAAACAAAACAAAACAAAAAAACAAACAAAAAAACAATGAGGCAGTTTCCCTCAGGGAAGAGATTAAAAGCCAGTGACCCCCATATGTCTTGACTGTCTGGAAATTTGCTGAGCTGTGCCATCTCCTTTTTCCTAATTTTCTTTACCTAAAAATGGTACTGAATCTGAATTTTATCCATAGTGTTGAGAATAAATCTTATGTTATGGCTTTGAGTTTGCTAATTTATATTCATTGTTTTTTCTCTGAACCCCCAGCAAGAAATTATTAAATTGTTGCTGGTACCCTTTTGAAGAAGGGTCTGAGTATGTTGCTAAATACCAGAGTCCCATGTCTGTAGACAGAAGCATCATCCTCCTATACAAAGAATAATTCACTATCTATAAAAAGCTCACAGCCCTGCATTGTGCTGCATGCTGGGGTGTCCAGGGAATGGTGCAAGTGGGTGGTGGAGTTATATAAGCTCATATCCCCTTCCAAGTGGAAGGAAGAGAAGGACAACAGCTGTCAGCTCTGCAGCTGGTCTTGACAGCCCAAATGATCCCAGCTTCATTAGGCCAGAGAAGGAGCATCCTCAGCACATTAGAAGGGAGATTTCCTGAACCAGATCCAACGTCTTAAACCTTTGGCAATTTATGTTAACTTCCTCTAGCTAAGACAAAGTTTGTTGGCTCTGGCTGTCTGGACATGGTGTTCTTTAGGCATTTTGTATGGTCTTCATCTAGTTGCTCATCTATAGGAAGCTCTCATGGTGGAAGAGTGCAAAGCCTACATTACACTCAGACTTTTGGTTGGACAGTCGCTCTTGCCTCAGTGTCAACTTCAATCCAGTAGACTAAAAATATATATAAATAAGAAAGGAAAACCTGCAAGGACAGATAAGAAACAACAGTCTCCATAACTGATTTGCTCTTCATTTACTCCAGTTCTTTTTATTTGTGAAAGATATTGTCACCACATTAGTTAACCTCAGCATTTCTTTTTACAACTGAAAGGAATATTGGAATTTTGGGGTACATCTCTTGTCCTTGCTGGACCTATGAGGGTCTTGAAGGCTGGTTTCCTCTTCAAAATTCCCTGAGCTGAGCCCATGCTTTGTCCAAGCTCAGCTGCTATATGTATAGTTAGAAGAGATAAAATAATTTTATAACTGGAATGTTGAAATTATACTCAAGGAACAAAACTAGAGAAGAAAAGGAAAACTGTTGTTTGCCTATGGACTTAATTTGTATGATGATTTATTCTCATAATGTTCTTCTATAACAATTTTGCTGTGTGTAGATGGTATTATAGCATCTTCCTACTAAAAATGGTGTGGTGACAATATTTCTAGTTATTGGATGTACTAGATTGACTAAAATATTCATATATGTAATTCTGTTCATAATTCTGTTCCTTCCTTTTATTTGTCCATCTCCTTTTCTTTTTCCCATTCTTTTTTATTCTTGCATTCTCTTTCCCAGAATTTACTGAGTGCCTGCTCTTTAGCACACACTCTGCAATTTATTTATCTCTGGGAGTACAGGGATAAATAAAATACAGTTCCTGCTCTTAAAGATCTCACAGTCTAGACCAGCAAATAGACAATTAAAGTACACACTATTCAGTTCTGTTACAGTATACACAGTGCTAAGGGAGCACAGGAGGAACCCCAAACCCAGACTAGGATATGAGGAATGGAGGAAGGCTTAGGAAAGACACCTTGGAGGGGTGCCTGGGTGGCTCACTTGGTTAAGCATCCAACTCTTGATTTCAGCTCAGATAATGATCTCAGGGTTGTGAGATCAAGCCCCACATCAGGCTGTGTGAGGGTTATGGAGTCTGCTTAAGAATCTCTCTCTCCCTCTCCCATTCCTCCACCCCCCGGTCTCAGAAAAAAAAAAAGATACCATGGAGAACATGATACAGGAATGGAATCATGAAGGATGAAGTAGAGTTAGCCAGTGAATGGAGTGTGAGGAAAGAACATGCTAGGTGTTGGGCACAACTTGTGCAAAGATAGAAGGCTGTCAAGGTACACATTGATCATCTCGCAAAGGATCTTGTATGTCCTGTCAAGGTGTATAAACTTGCAACCAATACTGAAAGCCTTTAAGGAGGGAAATAGGGTAGATTTTACATAGTTCATTCCATTTCTTACTGGCTGTGTGGCCTTGGGCAAGCCAGTTAACTTCTCTGATGTTTGGTTTCTTCATTTGTAAAACAACAATCATCATGTTTATTGTAAGGTAACTCTGATAATTATGTGGGGTTCACATGTCCAGACTATGTGTGATGTATTAGAGCTACTCAAAAATTATTTAATTCTCTTTCTTTGTACTCATCTGTGACTTCCTGCATTACATGGTAAGTTAACATGTATATCTTGAGTACCTATTATGTGCCAGTTCCAATTCTAGGCCCCAGGAATATAGTTGAATAAGACAGTCCTTGATTTCAAGGTGCTCTGAAGTATGTACTTAACTATAATAATCACAAGACTAGGCTTCTTGTCTCCTCTAAGCCATTTGGAAATGATAAACCCACTCATTTTCTAGCCCTCTTTAAACTTCTCTCTATCCCCATCCATTTTTACCTTCTTCCCTCCCCTGTGAGACAGCATCTTGGCCCTTCTCCTACCCATTGTCTTTCCACATGAGCTTTGTATCCTATCCCTTCACTTGTCTTTTCTTATTTGTTCTCTCTATATAGAAATATACTTAAATCTTTCCTGCATGAAAAACAGAGCCCCATCCTTATCCCTAGGGTCTGGAGAGATTACAGCATAACAGTGTTGGTCCAGCCAGTGTTAGTCAAAGCACTGTAGCAACAGGAACTCAGGAGTCAGCATTATTTAGAAATGGAGATGGATGGTTTCAGGATGGTCTGTTAGCAGGGTGAAAGGTGACTAGTTCAGTGGTATGAGTGTGGGAGTGGTGGGAGTAATCAGTGTTGTGCAGAACCAAAAAGGATCTAGTTCTAGAGAACCTGATTACCAGTGTAAGGACTAAGGCATAGGAAATCAGTATGGGACTCAACTGAGATGCAAGGTAAACCAAGTGGAACTCCTGATGTCTCAAATAAGACACAAAGTCAAAGTCAGGCTAGTAGCCACATTGACATAGTGGCGAGTCCAGTGTATGGGGCCATAGTTCTCAATGTATCTTGCCCCATGGTAGGCCTATTCTTAGCAACTAGAGCCAACTAGACCTGTATGAGCATGTCAAGCAGCTTCCACTCTTGGGAAGAGAAGGATCCGGTTGGCTAAGGTCTCACAATTTCAATAAGGAGATTTTGGAGAACGAGCATTCTAAGTAGAGAAAATAACATGACAGTAGCACAGTAGGAAAAGTGTGGCATATTTCAAGAACATTGAATACTCTGATATGGCTAGAACATGAGTGGTTCATACAAGGAGTGCAGGATATAAGACCGGAAAGTATATTGGGATGAGACTGAGGGCCTTGATGCCAGGCTAAAGAGCTTGTACTTGGTACTGAATTAAATCTACTATTGCTATCTCATAACTGGGGTCTTGGGATCTGGTTCAGTTGTGTGCTATGTGTTTTTAAAGCATTTCTTTGATTGTTTTTTCTTATATATGATTGTTTCTTCACAAGGTTGTCTGTTTTCACATTGGGAAATTGATAGCCAGGAACCGTTTTGTTTAAGGTAACATAAGTAATGAATGGAAAAGGCAGAATTTAAACCCGGTTCAGTGCCCTTAACATAATCTAATATAGTATCGGAGTTAGAAGCAAGGACTTAAAGCCATGTTATCAACAATAGCCAAATTATGGAAAGAGCCCAAATATCCATCAACTGATGAATGGTAAAGAAGCTATGAAAAATATATACAATGGAATATTACTCAGCCATAACAAAGAATGAAATTTTGCCATTTGCAATGACATGGATGGAGCTAGAGAGCATTATGCTAAGGGAAATAAGTCAGAGACAAATACCATATGACTTCATTTATATGTGAAATTTAAGTAATAAAACAAATGAGCAAAGGGGAAAAAAGGGAGAGGAAAACCAAGAAACAAACTCTTCACTATAGAAAACAAACTGATGAGTTACTGGAGGCGAGGTGGGTAGGGGGATGGGTTAAATAGGTGATGGGGATTAAGAAGTGCACTTGTGATGAGCAGGGGTTGTTGAATGCAAGTTTCGAATTGCTGAATTGTACACCTGAAACTAATATTACACTGTATATTAACTAACTGGAATTTAAATAAACACTTAAAAGAAGCAAGGACTTTATAGTCACAGCTGGGTTTGAATCTTGTCTCCTCCATTTCTAGCTGTGCAACCTGGAGGAAGTTAGTTCCCTGAGCCTCAGGCTCATTGCTCATCTATGAAATGGGGATAACGATAGTAATACTCAGAGGCTTTTGTGAGGTTTTAAAGGAGAAATGCATGTAAAATGCATAATATAACAACTGGCAAATGATCCTCAGTAAATGGTAACTTTGTAGTATTATATATAATTTAGATAGAAATGTGATTTGCAACTATTTGCAAAAGTTGCCAAGAATAGACTAAAAGGAGTTGATGTAATATACTTATGGGCAGGTAGTTCACATTAGTAATTCTAATTCAGCCCAGTAGTTTGATGCTGTGGCCATATTTGGATCCAAACTTTATGCTTGTTCTGCAGCTGAGGTTGCAAGTCTGTTTCCTTGATTCATTCAACAGATATTTATTTGGTTCCACTGTATACAGGAGACTGTTTCATGTACAGTGACCAAGAAAGATGAAGTCTGTGCCCATGTGAAGCTTACATTATAATGGTGTGGCAAAGGGTGAGAGGCTGATAATTAGATAAAATAAATTATTTACTATTAGGTAAACAATTAGATAAATAATTTTAGATAGTGACAAATGCTATAAAGACAATAAAATGGGTAATTTGGTAATTTGACTGGTGGGGGTGGAGATAGTAGTGGGCAACCTTAGAGGGGTTTATAGTAGAAAGCTTCTAAAAAGGTGACATTTTAGGTGTGACCTGAATGTTAAAAAAGAGCCAGCCTTGGGAAGAGCCAGAGAAAGAATGTTTTAGTCATGAAGAAGGTAAGTACCAGGCTCTGAGATAAGAGCAAGCTTGATTGTATGTTTAAGAACTTCAAGGAAGTTCTTTGTGGCTGGGGTGAACGCTGGGAAGAGAGTGGTAGAAGATGTAGTTGGAGAAGCATACAGGGATCAGATCATGTAGGGTTTTGTAGGTCATAATAAGAATGTGGATCTAATTCTAAGGGCACCAGAGAACTCTTGAAGGTTTTAAGCTGAAGGAAGTGATGTAACTGATTTCTGTTTTTGATAATAATAGCTTTTGTATATTAGATACAGTAATAAAGACATTACATGTATTTGCCTCATTTTAATCCTCAAATAACCCAAATGCAATAGGATACTATGTTATTTTTGTTATTATTTTGAAGAGTAAGACATCTGAAGTTTAGGCAGGTTAACTTTTCAAAAGTTATAAAATTAGTAATATAACCAGAATTTGAGTTTGGGTCTGTCTGATCCCTGCACCTACTAATTTTTTTATTGTAGTTTAAAAGAAAATATATATCTATAACAGAATTTGCCATTTTAATCATTCTTAAGTACACAGTTGAGTGATAGTGATTACATTCAAAATTATGTTCAGCCAACAACACTACATAATTCTAAAACCCTTTCATCATCCCACATACAAACTCTGTAGCCAATTAAGCAATAGCTCACCTTTCTGTCCTCTCCTCAGCTCCTAATAAACTCTAAACTACTTTCTGTTTCTATGAACTCTATGAACTGTTCTATTCTATATACTTCATATAAGTGGAATCATACAATACTTGTCTCTTTCTATCTGACTTATTTCACTCAGCATAATGTTTTCAAGGTTCATCCATATTGTAACATGTATCAAAATTTCATTCATTTTTAAGGTTGAATATTACATTGTATGTATATACCACATTTTGTTTATTCAGTTATCCATTGTTGAACACTTGGATTGTTTCCAGCCTTTGGTTATTGTGAATAATTCTGCAATAAACAATGGCAACCAAGTAGCTGTTTGAGTCCCTGTTTTCAACTCTTTCAGAAATATACTTAGGAGGGGTCATATATTAATTGTATGTTTAAATTTTTGAGGAAATGACAAAGTGTTTTCCAAGGTGGCTCTACCAGTTTACATTCCTTTTGGCAGTGCACAAGGGGTTACTTTTCCTCTACATTCTCACCAACAGTTGTTATTTCTTGTCTTTTTGATTAAGAGCTATTCTCTGACTGGTGTGAAGTGACATATCATTGTGGTTTCGATTTGCATTTCCCTGATGATGAGGGATGTTGAGCATCTTTTCATGTGTCCTTTGGCCATCTGGATGTCTTCCTTAGAAAAATATTTGTTCAGGCCCTCCTCCCATTTTTAATCAGATTGTTATTTTTGTTTTTTTTGTTTCGTTTTATTTTGTTTTAGGTTGTGTTGTATGAGTTCTTTATTTTGGGTATTAACCCTTTATATAAAATATATAATTTATCAGATATATAATTTATAAATTTCTCTCCAATTCAGTTGGTTGCTTTTTGTTTTATAGACAGTTCCTTCACTGTGTGAAAGCTTTTTAGTTTGTTATAGTCCCAATAGTTTAATTTTGCTTTTATTACCCTTGCCTGAAGAGGTAGATCCAGAAAAATATATCACTAAAACTGATATCCAAGAGTTTACTATCTGTTTTCTTTAGAAATTTTTTGATCTGGGATCTCATATTTAGGTACTTAATCCATTTTGAGTTTATTTTTGTATATGGTGTAAGAAAGTAGTCCAGTTTCATTTTTCTGCATGTAGCCTTACAGTTTCCTCAACACCATCTAATGAAGAGACAATCTTCCTCATTGTAAATTTTTGTCTCTTTTGCCATAAATTAATTGACCATATAAGTACCAGTTTATTTTTAGGCTATTTTTTTTAAAGATTTTCTTTCTTTCTTTCTTTCTTTCTTTCTTTCTTTCTTTCTTTCTTTCTTTCTTTGAGAAAGAAAGAAGTAGCAGGAGCAGGGGGAAGAGGCAAAGGGAGAGGGAGAAGCAGACTCCCTGCTGAGGAGGGAGCCCTACACAGGGCCTGATCCCAGGACCCTAGGATCATGACCTGAGCCAAAGGCAGATGCTTAACTGACTGGACCACTCAGGCGCCCTGGGCTCTCTATTCTGTTTCATGGATCTATATGACTGTTTTTGTGCCAGTGTACCACACTGTTTTGATTACTGTAGCTTTGTAGTATATATTGAAATGTGGGATTGTGATATCTCCAGTTTTGTTCTTCTTTCTCAAGATTGCTTTTGCTATTCAGGATCTTGGTGGTTTCATACAAGTTTTAAGATTATTTGTACTAGTTCTGTGAAAAATGCTATTAGTATTTTGATATGGATTGCATTAAATGTGTAGATTGCCTTGGGTAGTAGGGACATTTTAACAATACTAATTTCTCTAATCCATGAGCACAGTATATCTTCCTTTCATCAATGCCTTATAGTTTTCAGAGTATGTCTTTCACCTCTTTGGTTAAATTTGTTCCTAGGGTTTTTTTTTTATTCAATTGTAAATGAGATTGTTTTCTGCTAATTCATTATTAGTACATAGACATGCAAAAGATTTCTGTATATTAATTTTGTGTCCTGTAACTTTACCTAATTCATTTATTACTTCTGATAGATTTTTTGTGGCATCTTTAGAGTTTTCTATATATAGTATCATATCATCTGCAAATAATGAGTTTTACTTCTTTTCAATCTTGATGCCTTTTATTTCTTTTTCTTGTCTAATTGCTGTGACTAGGACTTACAATACTATGTTTAATAAAAGTGATGAGAATGAACATCCTTGTCTTGCTCCTGATCATACAGGAAAAGTTTTCAGCTTTTTACCATTGCATACAGTGTTAGTTGTGGCTTTGTAATGTGTGACTTTTATGATGTTGAGATATGTTCCCTCTCTAGCCACTTTGTTAAAAGTTTTAAACTTTAAATAGATGTTGAATTTTATCAAATGCTTTTTCTACATCTATTGAGATGATCACATGGTATTTAGCTTTCATTTTATTAATGTTTTCTTTCATGTTGATTAGTTTGCAGATATTGAACCACCATTGCCTCCCAGAAATAAATCCCACTTTGATCATAGTATATGATGATTTTAATGTGCTGTTTGATTCAGCTTGCTAATATTTTGTTCAGGATTATTTGCATCTATATTCATCAGGGATATGGACTTCTCAATTATTTTTCATCTCTCTCTGGTTTTGTTATCAAGGTAATGTTGGCCTCATAGAGTAATTTTGAAAGCATTCTTGACTTTTCAATTTTTTTATGTTTGAGAAGAATAGATATTTATTCTTAATTAAATGTTGGGTAAAATTCATCTGTGAAGGCATCTAGTTCTTCTCATTCGTTTGTTGGAAGTTTTCTGATAACTGATTCAGTTTTACTACTAGTAATCAGTCTTCAGATTTTCCATTTTTTTCTTGAGTCAGTCTCATCTGCGAAGAGAGACAGTCTGATTTCTTCTTTGCTGATTTGGATACCTTTTATCCCTTTTTGTTGTCTGATTGCTGTTGCAAGGACTTCTAGTACTATGTTGAATAATAGTGGCGAGAGTGGGCATCCTTGTTGTGTTCCTGATCTTAAGGGAAAGGCTTCCAGCTTTTCCCCACTGAGAATGATATTCGCTGTAGGCTTTTCATAATGGTTTTTATGAAATTGAGGAATGTGCCCTCCATCCCTACACTCTGAAATGTTTTAATCAGGAAAGGATGCTGTATTTTGTCAAATGCTTTTTCTGCATCTATTGAGAGGATCATATGGTTTTTGACTCTTTTCTTTTTGATATGATGTATCACCCTGATAGATTTGCGAATGTTGAACCACCCTTGCATCCTAGGGATGAATCCCACTTAGTCATGATGGATAATCCTTTTAATGTACTGTTGGATCCTATTAGCTATTATGTTCTTCTAGTCGTCATGTTATTCTTAGGTAGTTGTTCTCTATGTGGTTGTAGTTTTGCTGTCTCTATGTTAGGGGATGAGTTCAAGATCTTTCTACTCCACTGTCTTTATAGAGACTGCTACATTGATTTTCTTGCAAATCACCTTTTCATTACTGGGAAAAAACCCACTTGGTCAGTCTATAATCCTTTTAATATTTTCTTAGATTCTGTTTGTTAGTATATTGTTGAAGATTTTTTTTAAAAGATTTTATTTTTATTTATTTGACAGAGATAGAGACAGCCAGCGAGAGAGGGAACACAAGCAGGGGGAGTGGGAGAGGAAGAAGCAGGCTCATAGTAGAGGAGCCTGACGTGGGGCTTGATCCCGTAACGCCGGGATCACGCCCTGAGCCGAAGCCAGACGCTTAACTGCTGTGCCACCCAGGCACCCCTGAAGATTTTTACATCTATATTTATAACTTATGTCGGTCTATAATTTTATTTTCTTATGATTTTGTTTGCTTTTATGTTTTTGTTTTTGCTTTTGCTTCTTTTTAAGAAACTTTATTTTCTATCAACCTTACTTTCATTTTGTTTTCCTTTGTGGAAGAGCAGTCTTAAGACCACTCAGTGGTTGTTCCTATGCATTCAGTGGCCTGAAAAGTGGGAGCTACAGACCAGTCTTTGGTGGCAGGCTCGCTGCTCTGATCTTCAGTAGGGAACTGCTGAATAGGCACAGAGGGCACCTGCCTGCCTTCAGGCCAGTCTGTGACTTCAAGTTGAGTAGCAGTGAACTCAGGAGCTGGAGCCATGCATTCACCCTGAAATTCCTCCTTGTTCACAGGCTTTCCAGCAGCAACCTGCTCTTCTTTTTCAGTCTTTTCAGGATCTCTGTAGAAGCAGAGATCAGGCATGATGTCTCATGGGTACTCACAGGAAATGGTGCTATGCATGCACAGAACTTCCTTGGCCAGCATCTACACGTCATGCCCACTGAGTGAGTGCCCTTGTTGTTGAAAGGGATGGCAATGTCCTCATAGTGCCTAGAAGAGTCTGTGTTACACTGAGCAGTGGTAGGCAGGTTAACATAAGATGCCTCAGTGAGAGGCTGGTGGTCAGCCCTACGATCAGTAACCACCAGAAATATTGGCTCCCAGCAGGCTGCCTGGATCAGGAATGAAGTGGCCAGCAATAGGAGTGGCTCTGGTAGCAGCAGCAAACTTCAGGACAGCTCACTGGCCAGTATTCTTGGATGATATGACACTGACATCAGCTGGGTTTTCTTCTTTTTTTAAAAAACCTATTTAGCGGTTTTATTTAGATCATTAAAAATCTTATAAATTCTCTTACAGCAGTTTCTAACTAACAATACATTACAAATGAGGAATGTATTATTTCTTCCACATGCCATTATAATGTTTGCTAATGCCATCCTCTATTACTCATAATGTATATGAAAAGCAGAAATGTACAACATATTCTCTGCTTATTTTGTAATAAAATGAGAAATTAACAATAAGGGCTATAATAAGAAAAACTACCCTTTGGAAATTGAACAGTGCTATCCTAAATAATTTTTCCATCAAAGAAGAATGCAAATCTATAAATAGAGACTAGGGGAAAATTATGAGAATAAAACATACTCTATCATTGTTAAGGATATAGTCAAAATCAGCAAAAAATCAGTAAAAGAAAATCATAGCTATAAATTAAGCTGGGTTTTCAATGGCAACAATAGCCCAAGTTCCCATCAGAAGGATTTCCCAGGTTCTCTTCAGATCTATGATGTGGATGCCATTACTTTTCATTTAGTAGTTGTACTGTTCCATTTGGAAGTCAAGGTTGGTGCCATGTAAGTGGATTCCTGCTGCAAGGAATTTGGGGACATCCTCCTCCTTCAGTTGCAGGACATCAAAGGCTCTGGAATTGTGAAAGTTTCCCTTTAAGTTATGACAGAAACACAAACTGCCATATGGACGCCTCCCTGGGTAGCATGGAAAGCTATTTTCTTGTGTTGTTTTTATCTGTCTTTGGTGTCAGAGTAATGCTGGCCTGCAGAATGAAGTAAAATTCACCAGTGAAATCATCTGTTCCTGGAATTTTCTTTGTTGCGAGGTTTGTGATTATTGATTCAGTCTTTTGTACTTTTTAAAGGTGTGTTTTAAATTTCTATTTCTCCTCGAGGCAGTTTAAGTAATTTTGAGTACTTTCAGAATTTCTCCATTTCAGCTATGTTGCTCAATTTGTTGATATACGATTTTCCTTAGTATTCTCTTATAGTCCTTTTTTATATCTGGAAGGTTGATAGTAATGTCCTCATTTTCATTTCTGACTTTGATTCCCTCTTCTCTTTTTTTGTTAGTTTGGCTAAAAACTTGTCAATTTTTAAAATCTTTTTAAAGAACCAACTTTGGGTTTTGTTGATTTTCTCTATTGTTTTTCTGTTCTCTATTTTGTTTACCTTTGCTCTAAACTTTATTTCCTACATTCTGATGGCTTTGAATTTAATTTGCTTATCTTGTTCTAATTCTACAAGGTGTGTATGAAGGTTATTGGTTTTACCTCTGTCTTCTTTTTTAATATAGACATTCACATCTATAAATCTTCCTCTGAATATTGCCTTTGCTGTATCTCATAAGTTTCAGTATGTTGTATTTCCTTTTTATTTATCTCTAAGTAGTTTTTAATTTCTCTTGTGATTTCTTCTTTATCACTTTGATTGTTTAAAAGAGTATTATTTAATTTCCACGTATTCATGAATTTTCCGGTTTTCCCTTCTGTGATTGAGTTTGAAGTTTATTAGATTGTGGGTTGGAAAAGATACTTAAGTAATTTCTGATTTTCAAAATGTATTAAGACTTGGTTTTGGCCTAATATACTGTCTATCCTAGAAAATAGTCTATGTATAGTTGAGAAGAATGTCTTTCCTGCTCTTGTTGGGTGGGATGTTTAATACATGTCTGTTAGGTATAGATAGTTTATGGTATTGTTTGTTTTGTATTTCCTTTTTGATCTGTCTACATATTTTATCCATTATTGAAAGTGGATATTGATGTCTTCAACTATTGTAAAATTATATAATTCTTCCTTCATTTTTTTAATTTGTCAAGGAGTTTATATTTTAAGATTTTATTTAAATATCAGTTAGTTAACATATAGTAATATTAGTTTCACATGTATAATATAGTGATTTAGCAATTCCGTACATCACCCAGTGCTCATCATGACAAGTGCATTCCTTATTTCCCATCGCCTACCTTTATTGTATTATTATCAGTTAGTTCCTTTATGTTTGTTATTAACTGTTTTATGTATTGGGGTGCTCCCATGTTGGATGTATAAATATTTACAATTGTTATACCTTGTTGAGTTTTTCCATTTATGATTATACAGTGTCATATCTTGCTATACTCTTTGTTTTAAAAGTCTATTTTGTCCAATATAAGTATTGCTGCTCTAGCTTTATTTTGACCTCCATTTGCATGATAGAAGTTACTCCATCCCCTCAGTTTCACTCTGCTGGTATCTTTAGGTCTAAAATTAGTTTCTTGATTGGCTGGCAGCATATAGATGGGTCTATTTTTCTTTTTTAATTCATTCAGTCACCTTGTGTATTTTGTTTGAGCATTTAGTCTATTTACATTCAAAGTAATTATTGATAGATATGCATTTATTGTCATTTTATTGTTTTATGCTTATTTCTGAAGATTTTCTCTAATCCTTTCTTATTTCATTTAAGGTTTGCTGATTTTCTTTAGTGATATATTTGCATTTCTTTCTTTACCCCTTGCATATTTATTAGTGGATTTTGATATATGGTTAACATTAGGTTTGTGTATAACCTCTCCTGCATATAGCAATCTATATTATGTTGATGGTTGTTTAAGTTTGAACCCATTCTCTTTTTTTTTCAAATATTTTATTTATTTATTTATTTATTTATTTATTTATTTATTTGAGAGGGAGAGAGGGAGCAAGGAAGGGAGATGGAGAGGGAGAGGCATAGAATTCCAAGCAGACTCCACACTGAGCATGGGGCCTGGCACAGGGCTTGATCCCACAACCCTGAGATCATGACCTGAGTCGAGACCAAGAGTTGAACACTTAATTGACTGAGCCATCCATGCACCTCTGAACCCATTCTTTACTCCTTCCCATGTTTTAGGTATATGTTGTCATATTTTACATAATTTTATTTTGTGATTTCCTTGACTAATTTTTTACAGAAATTCCTTTTTACTGCTTTTGTGTTTCCTACATTTATACTGTCAGTTTCAGCCTCTCCTTTCCACTCAAAGAGTCCCATTAATATTTCTTGCAGGGCTGGTTTAGTGGTCAGGAACTCCTTCAGTTTTTGTTCATCTGGGAAGCTCTTTATCTCTTCTTCTGTTCTGAATGATAGCCTAGCCTGATAGAGTATTATTGGCTACAGATTTTTCCCATTCAGCACTTTGAATATATCATGCCACTCCCTTCTGGCTTTGAAAGTTTCTGCTAAAAAAATCAGCTGATAGACTTATAGCGTTTTCCTTATAACTTACTGTCTGCTTTTGTCTTGCTGCTATCCAGATTTGTTCTTTATCACTATACTTTGACAATTTAATTACAATATTTCTTGCTATGAATCTCCTTTTCTTGATTTTGATGAAAGTTCTCTGTGACTCCTAGATCTTGGTATATGTTTCCTTACACAGTTTAGGGAAGTTTTCAGCTATTTTATCTTCAAATAAATATTCTGCCCCCTTTTCTACGTCTTCCTCTTCTGGGACTTCTGTAACACAAATGTTATTACGTTTGATGGAGGAACTGAGTTCCTTAAGTCTCTTTTCATTTTATATAATTTTGTTCAGCTTAATTACTTTCCATTACTCTGTCTTCTAGGTCATTAATTCCTTCTTCAGCTTCTTCCAGCCTGCTGGTCATCCTATCAGTCATGTTTCTCATTTCATTTATTGAGCCATTTATCTCTCCTATGTTATTTCTTATCTGTTTTAAGGGTCTCACTCATGTCTTCCTCTCTTTTCTCAAGTACAGTGATTACCCTTATGATCTTTAAATTATCTATCAAGCATGTTATTTATATCTGTTTCACTTAGATCTCTGGCTATGGCCTTGTCCTGTTCTTTCATTTGCGATAAATTTCTCTGTCTTCTCATTTTGTCCATGTCTCTGTGCCTGTTTGCATGTTAGGGAAGTCAGCTTCATCTTCTGTTTTTGAGGTTAATGCCCTTATGAAGAAGAGGTCTTGCAGTGTCCTGCCATAGAGTGTCCCCTGTTCCCCAGGGCCTGGCACTTTCAGTAATGTCTCCAATGTGTGCTGCGTATGTTATGCTGTTTTGTCCTATCTGCTTTATCCTTAGGTCAGTCGTCTACCAGGGTTCTCTTTGCCTGCTGTGGGCAGTGTTTAGTCCCTGGCCTGAATGTGGTGCATTTTAACAAGATATGCTCTGGTCTGATTGTGAAATGACACCTATCACCCCTGCTCCCAGAACTGAGGCTCTGCAAAACTCTCATGTTGGGAGACATGGTATGAACAGGGATTTGGGCTACTCTTCTTGGGGAGGGTCCCCACCACACTGGGACTGAGTCAAGCATGACTGGGGAGAGTGGTTCCACCAGAGCATGGGGGATGGAAGACTTGGTGTAAGCACGTGAAATAGAGAGGGTCAATGCTGCACTGGTTCCTGCATGTGGCCCTGTGCTTATGCAGAGGTGTAGGAGGATGGAAATCTTGCTGGGCAGGTCCTTTGTTCCCAGAGTTGTCTCTCCTTGAATGCTGTCTCTCTGGGACATGCTCTGAGATGAGTGAATAACCTCCCCACTGTGTGCCCCAGCGTCTTCAGATTGCTCCTTCCATGCTGTTTGTCCCCAGATTGTTTGCCTGCCTTCTCTTAAAGAGCAGTGCAATGCCCTCTGGGCTCTATCCCAGCCAAGCCTGCTGACCTTTAAAACTCCAGGTTTTAAGCTTGCTTGTTGTAAGAACTCAAGAAATTTGGCCCCTCTTGTTTTCCAAGCCAATTGCTATAGGGATTCATCTTCCCTGTGAGCACCCCTGTATGCTAGTGGGTCTCTCACCCTTTTCTGTGACTACAGCTGCCAAGATCTCTTTCTCTCCCAAAGCGCAACTCCATTCTTCCTACCTTCTTTCACGTGGCCTCTTCTTTTTTGTTGTGGAGTTTATTCTGCCAGTGTTTAGGTCAATTTCTAGGGTATTTAGGATGATTTGATAGTAATCTAGTTGTACAGGAAAGTAACATTAATGATATATATGTAAGCTAGAAGTAATATTTAGATTGTCATAAAAATGTAATTACTGACTATAAATCAAAGAAAAATTACATTAGAAGTATATTGGGAGTATCAGGAAATGGTTTTGGGTTGGGGGACAAAGGAGATGGTGGTGGTAATGAGACAGGGAGAAGAAAGAGTTAAATCCTCATCTTTATTTGGAAGTTAATAGATAATGCACAAAACTTAAAAATTCATAATTGCAATATAAATTTATTTTGAGATATTAGAAATATGGAAGTAAATACTAGAATAATTGGCTTAGAGACAAAAGAGGTTATTTCTAGAAAAGAGGAAAGAGGAGACAGGTGACAGGGCATAGCTGATTGTCTTACCTCCTGCATGGAACTAGATGATAATTTGAATTAAAGAAAGCTTTAATGAAAGTCTTAAACGTGAGTGCTTCTTAAGTGATCACTTGCACATTATGAGTGTAATGCTGCAAGCAAATTTCCTGGGTCTGTTTTCTCTATTCAGTCTCTGCTTCTGTATAAATTTCTATTAAATAAGAAAATTTGTAAATTTAAACCTAGCGTTTGGAATTGGTAGTTGGTATACAATAAAGAACCTCACATCCTGCTTGGCAAAGGTGTATTGTCAATATATAGGAGTTCCTTTCCTTTTTCATCAGTCTAACAACTGTCTTAATGCAGCATTTTAACTTGAGGATGGACAGTGACTCTTGAGCAGAGCCTCTGCTACATTTGGCCTTTACAGTTAAATTGTCCCTGAAATGAAAGTTCTTTTTAACCAATATTGGAATGTCCCAGAAGTAGTAGGCTGATGTCACTGATTGTTGACTTTAATGGAATTAAATGTAAGTGAATTCCAGAAGAAATAGAAAATCTTAATAGAATTACAGGAAGAAAATTCCAGGACCAACTGGACCCACTGGGAATTCTACCTAATGTTTAAAGAATAAACACTTATCTTTTGCAAACTCTTCCAAAAATAGAAGAGGAGGAAATACCTCCCAATTCATTCTATAAGGCAAATATTACCCTGACAGCAAAACCAAAGTCATAATAAGAAATCAAAACTACAGGCCACTATGTATCATGAATAGAGTAGTTCCCCCTTATTTATGAGGAATACATTCTAAGACCTCCCCAGTGGATGCCTGAAACCATGGATAGTACCAAGCCATACACACACACACACACACACACACACATATATATACAAAAACACTTAATTTTTAGTGCCAAGCTGTACTGTATGTGTGTGTGTATGTGTATACACATATACCTATACATATATATATACATGATTTTTTTCCTATACATGCATACACAGGATAAAGTTTATAAATTAGGGACAGTAAAGATTAACAACAATAGCTAAAAATTAAATAGAACAATTTTAACAGTATACTATAATAAAAAAGTTATAAGAATGTGGTTTCTCTTTTTCTCACAATATCTTAAGAAACCACATTCTTATAACTTTTTTATTATAGTATACTGTTAAAATTGTTCTATTTACCCTTCTTGTGATAATGTGAAATGATAAAATTCCTGTGTGATCAGATGAAGTGATATGAATGACATAAGCATTGTGACATATCTTTAAGCTACTATTGAGCTTCTGATGTTATATCAGAAAGAGGATCTTCTTCCTGCAGACTTTGGTGGACTTTAGTAACTGAAACTGTGGAAAGCAAGATTGTAGGTAAGAGTATGTTACTGTATATATGTAAAAGTTCTCAGCAAAATACAAGCAAACCAAATCCAGCAGCATATAAAAATAAGTATATACCATAACCAAGTGAGATTTGTCCCTGGAATGCATGGTTGGTTTAACATCCAAAAAATCAATACTGTATACTATAATAATAGATAATAGGACAGAAGTATGTGAACATTTCAACACAAAGAAGTCTTTTGACAAAATCCAACATTCTATCATGATAAAAATATTTTACAAACTGGGAATATAAGGGAACTTTCTCAACCTGATAATTGAGAAATATTAAAAAACCTGTTGCTAACATCATGTACATAATAGTGAAAGACTATAATCTTTCCCTCTAATATCAAGAAATCAAGGATGTCCACTCCTGGCACTTCTATTTAACATTGTGCTGGGGGTTCTAGCCAGGATAATTAGCCAAGATTGGAAAGGAAGAAGTAAAACTATCTGTATTTGCTGATTCCTTCATCTTATATTTACAATCCTAAGGTGTATACACACACACACACACACACACACACACACTATTGGAATTAGTAAAGGGGTTCATCAGGGTTGCAGGATACAAAATCAATATACAAAAATAAATTGTATTTCTATACACTATTAATAAATGACCTGAAAATTAAATCAAGAAATTCCCATTTACAGTAGCATCAAAATATTAAAGTACATAGGTATAAATTAACAAAAAAGTGCAAGACTTATACATTGCAAAGTACAAAGCATTAATGGAATAAATTAACTAAGACATAAATAAATAGAAGGATAAATAGAAACACATCTTGTGTTCATGGATCAGACTTCATATTATTAAGACAGTATAGTCACAGAATTAATCTACAGATTCAGTGTCATCTGTACCAAAATTTCAGCTGGCCATTTTTTACAGATTGATAAGGTGACCCTAAAATCCACACAGAAGCCCAGAATAGAAAAAGAAATATTGAAAAAAAGAGTCACAGTCTTTAATTTCAGAACTTACTACAAAGCTATAGTAACCAAAACAGTGTGGTGCTGACATGAAGACAGACGTAGAGATGAATAGAATAGAACTGAGAGTCCAGAAATAAACCTATACATTTATGGCTAATTGATATTTTCTGAGAATGCCAAAACCATTCAATAAGGAAAGACTAGACTTTAGAACAAATGGCTCTGAGACTACTGGTTATCCATATGCAAAAGAATGAAGTTGGAGCCCTATATCACAGTGCATTCAAAAATTTAAAACCAAAAATTATAAAGTTCTTGGAAGAAAACAGAGCTACAAATCTTCATGACCTTTGTTCAAGCAACATTTTCTGAGATATGACACCAAAAACACAAGAAATTGAAGAAAATAGGCTGGTTGGACTTCACAAAATTAAAAATGTTCATGTTTCAAAGGCCACTACCAATAAAGTGCCAAAAACAACCCGAAGAATGGGAGAAAATACACCACAGCTAATATTCAGAGTTACATAATAAATTCTTGTAACTCGAAAATATAAAGATAAAACAAATTTACAAATGAGCAAAATAATTCAAAAAACATTTCTTTGAAGAATATATGTGTGTGTGTATATACATATGTACACAAAGGGTCAATAAACACATGAAAAGACATTAGTCATTTAGCAAATGCATGTCAAACTACAGTGAATGCAGGTTAACACCCACTAGGTTATTTGTAACCAAAAAGATACATAAGGGTTGGTGAGGATGTGCAGAAATTGGAACTTGCATTCATTGCTGTTGACAATGTAAAATGATATACTTGCTTTGGAAAATAGTTTGGCAGTTCCTTAGATAGTTAAACACAGAGTTGCCATATCACTCAGCAGTTCCATGCTTATGTATATATGCCCAAAAGAATTGAAAATATGACCACAGAAAATCTTGTACATGCATGTTCACAGCAGCATTATTCATAATTGCTGAGGAAATGGAAATAACCCAAATGTTCACCAAATGATGAATTTATAAGGAAAATGTGGTATATCCATACAATCAAATATTATTCAGCTATAAAAAGGAATGAAGTACCGACACATGCTACAACATGGATGAATCTTGAAAACAGTATGTTAAGTGTAAGAAGATAGGCACAAATGGTCACATATTGTGTGACTAGAATTACATGAAATTTCTAGAATATACAAATCCATACAGACAAAAATTAAATTAAATTAAATTGTGGGAGACGGGGGAAATGACTGCTAATAGGTATAGGGGTTTTTTTAGGTGATGGAAATATTCTGGAATTAGACAGCAGTGATGCTTCCACAACTTTGTAAATACGCTAGAAACTATTGAATTATTCACTTTAAAAGGATGAATTTTATGATACGTGAATTACATTTCATTGTTTCTATTTTAAAAACGGAATTGGAGGAGGGAATGACCAACAGAACTTTATCTGTTCTTAGAGAATTCGCTGACATTTTCTGGCCCTAATGCTTTCTTCAAAGAATTGCTCCTTTAAATAGATTCACCAGCTGGAGGAACAGTTTGTCTTACCTATGTTTTGTGTGGAAATTTCTGTCTTGTGTTTTGGTATGAGTTTGGGCTAGGGCTATAGACCTACTTGCATTTTATTCACAAGGATTCCTGGTTATTTACAGGCCTCCTGAAGGTAATTCTTCTCATGATCATTTGGGCTCCATTTGACTATGTGGAAGAAATCAAATAGGTCTATATATTATGTGACCTTGGACAAGTGAGTTCATTTTTTTGAACCTTAAGTTCCTTTACAACATCTACTTCTCAGGGTTGTGAAGAGTGAATGAAATAATGGATTATAAGTACCTACTTCACTGCCTGACCTGATGTGGGCCTCAGTTAATGTTAGCTTCCTCTCTACTTCTTTACCTTTGGTAAAAAGCACTTTCCTTCCAGGTCAGAGGTCACTAAGCTGTGTCCTGGCGTCCTGCCCAGGAACAGATTGCCTCTAGAAATAAATCATGGGTGAGGTTTTTCTTTTTTTCTTCTTCTTTTTGTCTGTGTGTCTCTTGCTGTGACTCTTCTAGTAACTGGCACATTGTAGGTGCTCAGTGAATTTGGACTTACTATGGCACAACACGGGCCTTTTACATGAATTTCCCAGCATGGTGTTGAGAGGACTGCAGAGTGTCAGCATTAGTGTGTGACAAATGAGCATTGTTAATGCTCCTTTGGAGCTGTGTGACTTCCAGTTGTGCTGAGGCAGAGAACTTAATTAAATTTTATACTTAAGGAGAGTGACGGCTGAGTTCTCCATTCTCCATAAAGCTTTTGACTCTGGCTTTCCAGCCACACTTCCCAGGATTTTTCCCTCATTTTTAACATCTTTTAATAGGCAGTAGTAAAATGCTTAAACAGTATCAAAGAACTCGTCATTTATAAAGGCAGTCCATGGTTCCTATTGCCTTGGAACTGTTTTACTTATTATTAGGCTGCCTAACTCCTTTGTATATGACTTTTAAAGGCATATATTTAGTTCACCACTGTGTTCCTTCTTTCTCCTTTGAAAAAGATGAATGTGTAGTTAATGCATGTGAAAAAAATAAGAAAAATATTGGGAAGAAGAAAAAGTAGCAAGTGTACAGACCCATTTTTAAGTGTCATTTTCTGAGCAGCAGCTCCCAGAGCCTTCAGCTGTACTAATAGGAACTGCCGTTTGTGTAGGTGGAATGGTTTCAGAGTTATATTTGAGGAAATTGAAACTGCTGAGACCAATGCAAAAGTAAATTCTCATTTTGTTTGTTCTTCCCAGAGGCTAGAGAGATTGGAAACCTGACACATGAAACCTGACACTGCATTCTTCATTCTCAGTTCTGAGCAGAGTGAATTAAAAACTGCAGACATCTTAATGTGTGCTTTCTCTCCCACATCTAGGAGCGGAAAAAAAAATTTGAAAAGGATGGTGAGCGGTTTTATTCCTTGCTGGATCGGCACTTACATCTATCTTCCAAAAAGAAAGAATCTCAGTTACAAGAGGTATGTTTTAAAAAGCCTGTTCCCACCTTCCATTGCCGGCTGTGCCTTGGTAACATTGGCATCTTCCTGTTACAAGGCGTTCCTCCTGCCCTGCCTCAGCAGGGAACAGCTGTGATAATCGTGCTTACAGTTAAAACCTTTGCCTGGGACTCAGGAGCCTTGAGTTCTCAAAGCAGCTCTTCCACTAACTTGCCACGTGACGTTTTTGTTGTTGTTTATTTGTTTTTCGGACTTTAGAATAAATAATGTTCATGTAGACAATAAAATACAAGTTTGAGAAAATAAAATTTCACCATACAACACTATTACAATATTATTGACTATATTCCTTATGCTGTGCCTTTTATTCCTGTGACTTATTCATTCAATAACTAGAAGTCTGTATCTCTCACTGCCCTTCACGCATTTTGTCCACCCCCTTCCCTTTGGCAACCATCAGTTTTTTCTCCGGATTTATAGGTCTCATTCTGCTTTTTGTTTGTTTATTCATTTGTTTTGCTTCTTAGAGTCCACATATTAGTAAAATTATATAGTATTAATCTTTCTCAGTTTGACTTATTTCACTTAGCATAATACCCTCTAGGGCCATCCGTATTGTCACAAATGGCAAGAGCTCATCATTTTTCATGCCTGTATAATATTCCAATATCACCTTCTTCCATATCCATTTATCTATCAGTGAATATTTAGGTTGCTTCCATATCTTAGCTACTGTAAATGCTGCAATAAAGATAGGGGTGCATATATCTTTTTGAATTAGTGTTTTCATTTTCTTTGTATACATACGCTGTGGCAGAATTACTGAATCATATGGTAATTCTAATTTTAATTTATTGAGGAACCTCCATACTGTTTTCCACAGTGGCTGCCCCAGTTTACATTCCCACCAACAGTACATGAGGGTTCCTTTTTCCTCACATCCTCACCAGCACTTGTTACTTTTTGTCTTTCATGGTGTGACTTTGGAGAACATATTTTGTTCTTGGCCTCATTTTTCCTGTCAAAGGAGGAATGGTACTCAATGATCTCCAGAGTCCCTTTCAGTTTTATGTTTCTGAATCCAGAATCCACATGAGGATGAAGTTAAACTAGTGCTGTATTTGGTAGATGAGGAGCACATCCTCTACATTTTCCCCAAAATAGTCCAACATTAGTTAGTTAGGTTTTTTTTTTAATGGACTTTCAGTGACTTCAGTTCAAATAAGCCACTATTCTATGAGTGCATACCACATGCCAGCCACTCTCCTGGGTGCAACAGGACTACAAAGACAATGAGACAACTTCCTGTCCTTCTGCAGCTTATAATTGGAATGCTAAAATAAGAATACACATGACACTTAAACAAGTAGAATTTTTGCATACTGTAACATGAATGTGTATGTGGTGTCCTTGTAGGGGTGGGAAGGTGTTTGGAGAATAAAAAAACATTTGAATGTGGAGATTTGCCTTGTCACAATAATGGTGCCCATTCAACAAAAGGTAAAGTCTTTGACAGAAATGGAGAAATGGGCCTCTCATGTAGAGGGAAATGGTCCCAAGAATGGAAAACATGGAGTACATTTGGGAAATGGTTTGACTAGAATTTTCATTGCTACTGGAGAGTAGTGAAAGACAAGATAAGATCAGGCAAGTTGAGGCCATATTATAGAGTAATAGGCTCAGGAATTTGTATTGAATTCTGTTGGCCTGGGATGATCCTTGAGAGCTTTTGGTAGTATAAGCAATATGAGTGGAATTCTGTTTTAAGAATCTTAAACTGTCTGAGGTTGTGAGATGAGTTAGACCTGAAAGAGAGTGGAATCAGGAAAACCAGTTAGGAAACTATTGCAATGATCTAGGGGAGAAGGTCTAAGTCACAAGAGTGGTACTGGAGAAGGAAGGGAAGGAATTAACTGATTAAAGCTGTTTTCAATGGCAGGGCACCTCAGTGGCTCAGTCAGTTAAGTGTCCAACTCTTGATTTCAGCTCAGGTCATGATCTTAGGGTCGTGGAATTGAGCTCTGCACTGGGCAAGGAGCCTGCTTCAGATTCTCTCTCTTCCTCTCCCTCTGCCCCTCCCCCCACTCACGTGAGCGCTCTCTCTCTCTTTCTCTCTCTCAAATAAATAGAAACTTAAAAAAATAAAACTTTGTAATGGAAAGATCCGTGTTTTGGATAATAGATCCAGTAAAAGATGGAGATATTTTAGATTCAAGTATAAAAAGAGACACTCAATTGAATAAGGTCTTTGACATGCGCTATGAAAGTTCTTAGAAATCATCTTGTCCAAGGTTACACAGATTGTGACAAAGCTGAAGCTTTCCTGATATGTGCTTTGGTGAATATCCATTACATCATGTGAGGTGCTTCAAGCTGATGAGTCAGGAGCCTCAGTGGTGAATAGTTAGTATTGAAGTATTGAAGGACTACTTTTTTTCTATAAACTGGAATAGTCTGGGGTCTTCTGTCATTTTCCTGCTGCATACTTTTGTTTTCTTCCTTTTGCATCTATTCTGGGTCAGGTTCCTAAGCAGATAAGATTTAAAATAATAGGCCTGAGTCTACTATGATTAGAAAAATCTGACTACAAGATTAGCTCTTGGCTTGTATCTGGGAACTTGCCTAGTGAACAGTTTCTTACACAGATGTAAAATTTTCCCTAAATGGTAAGAGTGACTCACTGTGCCTAGACTGCCTGTACAAACAATGTGGTTTATGTTGAACATCTTATTTTCTTCTGGGAGTCTGCAATTTTGGTATATGGTTAGCAGTGGGTGCCTCTGTACAGCCCCCAATAAAAACCTAGGGCACTGAGTCTAAAGAGCTTCCATGGTAGACAAAATTTCACATGTGTTGTTATAACTTGTTGCTGGAGGAATTAATTGTATCCTGTGTGACTGTTGTAAGGGAGAACTCTTGGAAGCTTTCACCTAGTTTCCTCTAGACTTCATGCCATGTATTTTTCCCTTTGCTGATTTTGCTTTATATTCTTTCACTAAGTAAATATTAGCCATGAGTATGACTATATGCTGAGTTCTCTGAGTCCCTTTACAGAATTACCAAACCTGGGGATTTGTAACCCTGGACATAGTCCAAACTTTATTCTTTGGGAGGATTTTACAATGAAAACTTCTGGAGTGTCCTAGAAGTTTGGCGTTTTATGTAGATGTCCCTGGTGACTTTCCTAAAGAGCGAGGATGCAGCCTTTCTATTTCTTCCATTAAAAATAATCTGGGGGATCCCGGGTCACTTTTTTATATTAAAAGACTTTATTTTTAGAGTGGTTTTAGCTCTAGAGTTCCCATATATCTCTAATTTCCATCATACAGTTTCCTCTACTATTGACATTTGCATTAGTGAGATACATTGATACAATTGGTGAACTGCTGTATTGTACATTCTCTGGGTTTTGAGAAATGTATAATGACATGAATCCACCATTATACCATCATGCAGAATAGTGTCACTGCCAGAAAAATCTGTGGGCACCACCTGTTCATCCCTCCATCATCCTTCCACACCCTGCAAACCCCTAGCAACTATTGATCTTTTTATGGTCTCCGTATTTTTGCCTATTCAAGAATGTTTTATTGTTGAAATTATACAGCATGTAGCATTTTCAGATTGGCTTCTTTCATTTAGCAGTATGCATTTAAGGTTCTTCTGTGTCTTTTCATGACTTGATAGCTCACTTATTTTTAGTGCTGGATAATATTCTATTGTGTGGATTTACCACAGCTTTTTAATCTTTTCACCTATTGAAGGATATCTTGGCTTCCTTCCAACATTGTCAATTTTTTTAAAGATTTTTTTTATTCGAAAGAGAGAGAGCATACATGAGAGCAAACATAAGTGGGAGGGGACAGAGGGAGAGGGAGAAGCAGGCTCCCCACTGAGCAGGGAGCCCAGCTCAGGGCTTGATCCGTGGATCATGGGATCAGGACCTGAGCTGAAGGCAGACACTTAAGTGACTGAGCCACCCAGGTACCCCCCAACTTTATCAATTATTAATGATGCTGCTATAAACATTTAAGAACAGGTTTTTATGTACATAACTTTTCAAATAATTTGGGCAATTACCCAAAACCACAATTGCTGGATTGCATGGTAGGAGTAAATGTAGTTTTGTAAGAAACTGTCGAATTTTCTTTCAAAGTTACTGTACCATTTTTTCTTTGTATCATCAATTTCTATCATCAATGAATAAGAGTTCTTGTTGCTCTTGTCGTTCTCTTTGCCAGCATTGTCTGTGTTGTCTGTGTTTTGGATTTTCGCCATTCTAATAGGTCTGCCCTGTTATCTCATTGCTATTATAATTTTAATTTCCCGGGCAACTTTCTCTGGTCCCCTCCCTCTTCAGGAACTTTGGACTATTGCTCAATACTATTGCTCAATAAACTTTGCTTTGCTGCCCACCAAAAAAATAATAACAATAATAATTTCCCTAATGACATGATGTTGAACATGTTTCCATATGCTTTTTTGCCATGTATAGATCTCTTGGTGAGGTGTCTGTTCAAATATTTTGCCCTTTTTAGTTGGATTGTTTTCTCATTATTGCATTTTAAGAGCTGTTTGCCTATTTTATTTTTCTTTCTATTTTTTATTTTTATTTTTTTAAGATTATTTATTTGAGAGAGAAAGAGCACAAGTGTGGGGGTGGAGGGGCAGAGAGGCAGAGGGAGACAGAGAAGGAAGCCTGATATGGGGCTTGATCCCAGGACCCTGGGATCATGACCTGAGCCAAAGGCAGATGCTTAAATGACTGAGCCACCCAGGTGCCCCTCTATTTTTTTTTTAAATTATATCCTACTACTTCTCTTTTTTCCACCTCCCATTACCCCCCACCCCGGGGTAGGAGATATTTCTTTCAACTTTCTAGTAGGAAAAATTAAATTTTAACTTGGATTTTTAAGTTTTTATTTGAATTCTAGTTAGTTAACATATATTGTAATATTTGTTTCAGGAGTAGAATTTAGTGATTCTTCACTTAAATACAACACCCAGTGCTCATCACAAGTGTCCTCCTTAATACCCTCCTTAATACCTATTTAGCCTATCCCCTTGCCCACCTCCCCTCCAGCAACCACAGTTTGTTCCCTGTAGTTGAGTTGGTTTTTTGGTTTGCGCCTCTCTGTTCTATTTCCCCCTATATTCATCTGCTTTGTTTTTTAAATTCCACATATGAGTGGAATCATATGGTAATTGTCTTTCTCTGACTGATTTATTTCACTTAGCATAATACACTCTAGCTCCATCCACATCATTGCAAATGGCAAGAGTTCATTCTTTTTGATGGCTGAGTAATATTCCATTGTGTGTGTGTGTGTGTGTGTGTGTGTGTGTGTGTGTGTGTGTGTATACCACACTTCTTTATACATTCATCAGTTGATGGACATTTGGGCTCTTTCCGTAATTTGGCTGTTTTTGATAGTGCTGCTTATTTGTCTATTTTAGATATCAGCCCTTTATGAGTTAAGTGTTTTGCAAAGATTTTCTTCCAGTCTGCGGCTTGTCTTTTCATTCTCTTAACCAAGTGTTTCACAAAGCAGAAATAATTTTTAATTTTAATGAAATCCAACTTATCAGTTTTTTCTTTTGCGGATTATGCTTTTGATGTTTTATCTAAAAATTTGTCACTGGAGGAGTAGGAGAACCCTGAGCTTGTCTCATCCCTTGAACACAGCTAGATAGTTATCAAATTATTCTGAATACCTAAGAGGTCTGACAGAATAAAAACTGCAAGTCTACAAGTAGAAAAGTGACCACCTTTTAGAAGTTAAGAGGTATGGAAGTTCACTTAGGGGAGACATAGCTGTGGATGCAGTGGCAGAGAGGAAACCAGCTTATAGAGGCTACCACAAAGTATTGGAAGCAGTGGAGTGCAAAATCTGAACTTTTAAGTTTGCTACCATGGAGAACATGCCTGGATTAAAGATGCTTAGGTGATGAAGAGGGGCAAAATCCCAGATTGACAGGATGGTCTGAGGATCTCTTAAGTTGCAAGAAGAACAGGTGACACCAAGGTGCTACACTGTTCCCTGGCATAGGAGCTGGGAAGGTGACAGAGAGCAGCTGGTCATGGTGCCAGCTTTTAGCCATAAACTGTGAACCACTGCGTGGTCCTGTGACCACTTTCCTGGGATGGGCTGGCAAAGGAAGTTAGACCTTCCCCTAGAGGAATAGTGTGTGTCCGCACCACAGCTGTCCCTGAAATTTGGATTTTGAAACTCAGTCACACGTCAGAGATAAAAAGGCTCAGACATGGGCAGGATGAATGCAGGGTTCAGACGGAAACTGGGGAAACAAATAGGGTGATTGATTGCTTTTCTGTGTGGGCTCACTGATGGGTAGGGAGCATGAACTTTCAGCTCCAAGGCTACAGAGCATGGTGCAGACATTTTAATCCTGCCCGTCAGTGCTAAATCCTTCAGGGAGCAAAAGAGCACCACCTACTGTAGGCCAGAGCCACTTACACCAAAGCCCATGCCCCCATGCCTTGGAGAAGCATTTCCACTGAAATAAGTCAGCCTGAGAATCAGCGCAGCACTCTCCCCCACAAGACCGGTACAAACACCTAGCTCACACCAAGGTTATTAATCACAGAGTGTGGAAAGCTACAGCTCTAAGGGAAACAGGATTGAGCTTCCTTTTTACTTTTATTTTTTATTTCTTTTATTTTTATTGTTTTCGTCATTTATTTTCTGATATTTTCCAATTTCTATTTTAAATTTTTAGTATTAATTTTAAAAATTTACTTAGATACTTTCATATATATATGCATATTTTTGTCTACTCTCCTTTTATTTTATAATTTTTTTAAATTTTGGGATCTAGATTCTTTTAACAAGTAGACCAAAACACACCCAGGGTCTACTGTTTTTCTTTTTTTTTTGATTTTTTTGTTTTGTGTTTTTCTTTTTCTTGTTTTTTTCTTTTTCTTTGCTTTTTGCTTTTTTGTTTTGTTGTTTGTTTGTTGTTGTTGTTGCTGTTTCTCTTTCTTCTTTTCTTTCCTGGACAAAATGACAAGATGGAAGAATTCATCCCCAAGGAAGACCACAAGGTAGAACTCTTGACCAGGGATTTAATCGATAAAGATATAAGTAAGATGTCTGAAGTAGAATTTAAGACGAATATAGGAATACTAGCCAGGCTTAACAAAAGCAGAGAAGACACTAGGGAATCCCTTACTACAGAGATAAAAGAAGTAAAATCTAGTCAGGCTGAAATTAAAAATCCTTTAACTTAGATGCAAACCATAAAAACAAGGTCATAAAAACACAGATGGGTGAAGCAGAGGAGCAAATCAGTGATACAGAAGGCAAAATTGTGGAAAACAATGAAGCCAAAAGGAAGTGGGACAGAAAGGTAATGGACCATGAAAGAAGACTTAGAGAACTCAGCAAATTAGTGAAATATAATAACATTCATATTATAGGACTCTCAGAAGATGGAGAGAGATAAACAGGCAGAATGTTTATTCAAACAAATTATAACTGAAAACTTCCCTAATCTGGGGAAGGAAACAGACATCGAAATCCAGGAAGCACAAAGAACTCCCATTATATTAAAAAAAAGCTGGTCATTGCCAAGGCGTATCATAGTCAAATTCACAAAATACACAGATAAGGAAAGAATCCGGCAAGCAGCAAGGGAAATAAAAAAGATCCTTAACCTACAAAAGAAGACAGATTAGGTTTGCAGTGGATCGATCCACAGTGACTTGGCAGTCCAGAAAGGAGTGGAAGGCAATATTCAATGTGCTAAATGGGAAAAAATATACAGCCAAGAATTCTTTATCCAGCTTGGCTGTGATTCAGAATAGAAGGAGAGTTAAAGAGTTTTCAAGACAAACAAAAGCTAAAGGAGTTCCTGAGCACTAAATCAGCGCTGCAAGTAATTTTAAGGGGGACTCTTTGAGTGAAAAAAAAAAGACAAAGTAATAAAAACTGGAAAGGACCAGAGAACATCACCAGAAACAACAAGTCTATAGGTAACACAATGACACTAAATTCATATCTCTTAATAATCACCCTGAATGTAAATGGGCAAAACGCAACAATCAAAAGACAGAGTATCAGAATGGATAAGAAAACAAGATCCATCCTTTTTAAAAAAAATAATAATGTTTTATTATGTTAGTCACCATACACTATATCTTTAGTTTTTGATGTAGTGTTCCATGATTCATTATTTGCGTATAACACCCAGTGCACCATGAAATACGTGCCGTTGTTAATACCCATCACTGGCCTATCCCAATCCCCCACCCCCCTCCCCTCTGAAGCCCTCGGTTTGTTTCCCAGAGTCCATAGTCTCTCGTGGTTCATTCCCCCTTCTGTTTACCCCCCCTTCATTCTTCCCTTCCTTCTCCTACCGATCTTCCTGCTATTTCTTATGTTCCATAAATGAGTGAAACCATATGATAATTGTCTTTCTCTGCTTGACTTATCTAACTGAGCATAATCTCCTCCAGTCCCGGCCATGTTGCTGCAAAAGTTGGGTAATCATTCTTTCTGATGGCTGAGTAATATTCCATTGTATATATGGCCCACATCTTCTTTATCCATTCGTCTGTTGAAGGGCATCTTGGCTCCTTCCACAATTTAACTATTGTGGACAAAACTGCTATGAACATTGGGGTGCATATGGCCCTTCTCTTCACTAAGTCTGTATCTTTGGGGTAAATACCAAGTAGTGCAATTACTGGATCATAGGGTAGCTCAATTTTTAACTTTTTAAGGGACCTCCACACTGTTTTCCAAAGTGACTGTACCAACTTGCATTCCCACCAACAATGTAAGAGGGATCCCGTTTCTCTACATCCTCTCCAACATTTGTTGCTACCTGCCTTGTCCATTTTTGCCATTCTAACTGGTGTAAGGTGGTATCTCAGTGTGGTTTTGATTTGAATTTCCCTGATGGCTAATGATTTTGAACATTTTTTCATGTGTCTGTTAGCCATTTGTATGTCTCCCTTGGAAAAGTGTCTGTTCATTTCTTCTGCCCATTTTTTGATTTATTTGTTTCTCGTGTATTGCGTTTGAGAAGTTCTTTGTAGATCTTGGATGCCAGTCTTTTATCTGTAGTGTCATTTGCAAATATCTTCTCCCATTCTATGGACTGCCTCTTAGTTTTTTAACTGTTTCCTTGGCTGTGCAGAAGCTTTTTATCTTGATGAAGTCCCACAAGTTCATTTTTTCTTTTGTTTCCCTTGCCATGAAAGAAGTTGCTGTGGCCGATGTCAAAGAAGTTACAGCCTATATTCTCCTCTATGATTCTGATGGATTCCTGTCTCACATCAAGGTCTTTCATCCATTTCGAGTTTATCTTTGTGTATGGTGTGAGAGAGTGGTCAAATTTCATTCTTTTGAATGTAGCTGACCAATTTTCCCAGCACCATTTATTGAAGAGACTGTCTTTTTTCCACTGGATGTTTTTTCCCACTTTGTCAAAGATTAGTTGCCCAAAGAGCCGAGGGTCCATTTCTGGGTTCTCTGTTCTGTTCCATTGGTCTATGTGTCTGTTTTTGTGCCAGTACCATGCAATCTTGGTGATCACAGCTTTGTAGTGTAGTAGTTGATCAAGATTAGAGCAGCGATCAATGAATTAGAAACCAAGAGCACAGTAGAGCAGATCAACAAAACTAGAAGCTGATTCTTTGAAAGAATAAATAAGATCGATAAGCCACTGGCCAGACTTATTCTAAAGAATAGAGAAAGGACCTAATTAATAAAATTATGAATGAAAGGGGAAAGATCCCGACCAACACCAATGAAATAGGAAGGATCGTTAGAAACTTTTATCAACAACTTTATGCCAATAAATTAAACAACCTGAGGGGGGCGGAGTTACGATGGCTGAGGAGTAGGGGTCCTTTTTTTCAGCTGGTCCCCTGAGTCGAGCTGGATAGGTACCAGACCATCCTGAAAACCCACGGAATCAGCATGAGACACAGGAAGATACATCTGGATCTCTACAAATGAACATCCCCGGCACTGAGCATTGAGGAACGAAGTGGGGAGCTGTGAATCCCTGCACAGATATGGGAAGATAAACGGACAGGGGAGGGAGCCTCCACACTCGGGCAGCGGGAAGCGGTAGCCACCTGCACTGGGGAGCAGGCCAGGCTCGTGGACCGGCACCCGCCAGAGAGCAGACTGAGACCGTGAGCCTGGGAACGTGCGTGGGAACAGACTGAAAACCAGAGCTCTGGCGCACTCACTGGAACCGGATTAAAACCGGGAGCTCGGGAGCGTGCGCGCAACAAGACTGAAAACCTGTGCTCCGGAGTGCATGCGAACCACACTGAAACAGAGAGCTCAGGAGCACGCGCAGGGAGAGCTGGCGGTGTTAGAAACACAAAGGACAGAGACGTGCCGGCCCTGGAAGTGAGGGCTGGGAGAGCAGCTGTGGGGCGCACAACCTGAGACACTGCAGAGTTTTTAGCAGCACCAACAGAAACAGAGTTAAAGTGGACAGGAGAGCTCAGTGGAGAGCGGACTGAGATCTCTCTGTTCTGAGACAGAGGCTAGGATATGGCCACTGCTGCTCTGACTCTTAGAAGAGCCACAGAAAACCGCCAGGGAAAGCAGCCAGAGAACAAAAGCCCGGAAATACCAGCTCACATTGTGCCAATCCCCATCCCCCCTCTCAGGGGACAGGGACACTCGACCCAAACAGGGTTGCCTGAGTATCCGCGCGGCAGGCCCCTCCCCCAGAAGGCAGGCTGAAAAATCAAGAAGCCCACATCTCTAAGGTCTTTATAAAACAAGTGCACACTGCCTGGGTCCTGGTCAATAATTTGGGCTCTGGGCAACCCCGTAACCTCTCCTCATCAGAAAGATGAGAAGGAGAAATCCCCCCCAGCAAAGAAAAGACAATGAGTCTGTGGCCTCTGCCACAGAACTAATGGATATGGATATAACCAAATTATCAGAAATGGAGTTCAGAGTAACAATGGTCAAGATGATGTGTAAACGTGAAAAAAATATTAATGAAAATATTAACGAGAATATAGAATCTCTAAGGGCGGAAATGAGAGCAAATCTGGCAGAATTTAAAAATGCTATGAATCAAATGCAGTCAAAACTAGATGCTCTGACAGCCAGGGTGAATGAGGCAGAAGGGCGAATTAGTGAATTGGAGGATGGGGTGGTAGAAGAGAAAGCTAAAACAGAAACTTGGCTGAAAAAAATCTAATCTCAGGAATGTAGGTTATGGGACATTACTGACTCAATGAAACGTTCCAATTTCAGAATCATCGGCATCCCTGAGGGAGTGGAGAAAGAGAGAGGTCAAGAAGAGATATTTGAACAAATTGTAGCTGAAAACTTCCCTAATCTAGCAAAGCAAAGAAGCACTCGTGTCCAAGAGGCAGAGAGGACCCCTCCCTAATTCAACTATGACAGACCTATGCCATGTCACGTCATAGTGCAATTTGCAAATATTAGATCGAAGGATAAAGTATTGAAAGCGGCCAGGGCAAGGAAATTTCTCACATACAAAGGCAAAAATATTAGGATTATGTCAGGCCAGTGTACACAGCCCTGGAATGAGAGAAAGCTTGGGGGGGGCATTTTTAAAGCTCTTTCAGAGAAAAACATGCAGCCAGGGATCCTTTATCCAGCAAGGCTGTCATTCAGAATTGATGGAGAGATAAGGACCTTCCAGAATCGCCAGACACTGACCAATTTTGTAACCACAAAACCAGCCCTACAGGAGATATTAATGGGGGTTCTATAAAAGTAAAAAGCCCCAAGAGTGATACAGAACAGAAATTTACAATCTATAGAAACAGAGACTTTACAGGCAACATGACATCATTAAAATCATACCTATTCTTCTGAAGCTGTTTCAAAAAATAGAAACAGAAGGAAAAGTACCAAACTCATTCTATGAGGCCAGTATTACCTTGATCCCCAAACCAGGCAAAGACCCCATCAAAAAGGAGAATTACAGACCGACATCCCTGATGAATATGGATGCCAAAATTCTCATCAAGATCCTAGCTAATAGGATACAACAGTACATTAAAAGGATTATCCATCATGACCAAGTGGGATTCATCCCTGGGATGCAAGGTTGGTTCAACATTTGCAAATCCATCAGTGTCATAGATCATATCAACAAGAAAAGAGTCAAAAACCATATGATCCTCTCAATTGATGCAGAAAAAGCATTTGACAAAATACAGCATCCTTTCCTGATTAAAACCCTTCAGAGTGTAGGGATAGAGGGTTCATTCCTCAAATTCATAAAAACCATCTATGAGAAGCCTATGGCGAATATCATTCTCAATGGGGAAAAGCTGAAAGCCTTTCCCTTAAGATCAGGAACACGACAAGGAACAAGGATTTCCACTCTCACCATTATTATTCAACATAATACTAGAAGTAAGTCCTTGCAACAGCAATCAGACAACAAAAAGGGATAAAATGTATCCAAATTGGCAAAGAAGTCAAACTTTCTCTCTTTGCAGATGACATGATACTCTATATGGAAAACCCAAATGACTCCACCCCCAAAGTACTAGAACTTATAGAGCAATTCACTAATGTGGAGGGATGCAGATCAATGCTTAGAAATCAGTTGCATTTCTATACACCAACAATGAGCCTGAAGAAAGAGAAATTAGGGAATCCATTCCATTTATAATAGCACCAAAAATCATACGTTATCTTGGAATTAACTTAACCAGAGAGGTTAAAGGATCTATGTTCTAGAAACTACAA
Organism: Ursus americanus; assembly: GCF_024610735.1. Taxonomy (NCBI): domain Eukaryota; kingdom Metazoa; phylum Chordata; class Mammalia; order Carnivora; family Ursidae; genus Ursus; species Ursus americanus. The sequence continues at coordinate 67,901,018 of NC_142164.1, forward strand.
ATCACTCTTGAAAGACATTGAAGAAGACACAAATAGCTGGAAAAATATTCCATGCTCATGGATCAGAAGAATAAACATAGTTAAACAAGGTCCATCTATATATTACCGACAAGACACTCACTTTAGCCCTCAAGACACCTGAAGATTGAATGTGAGGGAATGGGGAACCATCTCTCATGCTAATGGATGTCAAAAGAAACCTGGAGTAGACATACTCATATCAGACAGACTAGATTTTAAAATAAAGACTGTAACAAGAGATGAAGGAAGGCATTATTATGATTAAGGGGTTTATCAATGAAAACACAACAGCCTGAAACTGTTGGGATGCAGCAAAAGTAGTTCTAAGAGGGAAGTATACTGCAGTACATCCGTACCTCAAGAAGCAAGAAAAGTCTCAAATACACAACCTAACTTTACACCTAAAGGGGCTAGAAAAGGAACAGCAAATAAACCCTAAAGCCAGCAGAAGGGAAATAACAAACATTATGGCAGAAATTAATGATATAGAATAAAAACCGGTAGAATGGATTAATGAAACTAATAGATGGTTCTTCAAAAGAATTAATAAAATTGAAAAAACTTCTAGCCAAACTTATCAAAAAGAAAAGAGAAGGGACCCAAATAGATAAAATCATGAATGAAATAGGAGAGATCACAACCAACACTACAGAAATACAAACAATTATAGGAGAATACCATGGAAAATTACAAACTACCAAAACTGAAGCAGAAAGAAATAGAAAATTTGAGCAGACCCTTCACCAGCAAAGAAATTGAATCAGTAATAAAAAATCTCCCAACAAACAAAAGTCCTGAGCCAGATGGCTTCCCAGGAGAATTCTACCAGATATTTAAAGTATTAACACCTATTCTTCTCAAACTATTAAAAAAAGAAGGAAAAAAATGGAAGGAAATCTTCCAAACTCATTCTACAAAGCCATCATTACCTTGATTCCAAAACCAGACAAAGACCCCAGTAAAAAGGAGACTTACAGGCCAATATCCCTGATGAACATCAATGCCAAAATTCTCAATAAAATACTAGCAAATCAAATTCTACAGTACATTAAAAGATTTACTCACCACAGTCAAGTGGGATTTACTCTTGGGCTGTAGGGGCTTTTCAATATCTGTAAACCAGTAGACATGATATACCATATTAATAAAAAAAGGATAAGAACCATATGATTCTCTCAATAGATACAAAAAAAATTGACAAAATACAGCATACATTCTTGATAAAAAGTCTCAAGAATGTAGGGATAGATGGAACAAACCTCAACATCATAAAGACCATACAAAAAAGACCCACAGCTAATACAGTCTCCAATGGAGAAAAACTGAGAGCCTTTCCCTTATGGTCAGGAACAAGACAAGGATGGATGTCCACTCTCACCATAACCATTTAACATGTTTCTGGAAGTCTTAGCCTCAGCAATCATACAACTGAAAGGAAAAAAAAAAGGCATCCAAATTGGCATGGATGATGTCATTCTTCCAGTATGTGCAGACAACCTGATACTCTATGTAGAAACCCCAAAAGACTGCCAAAAAATTGCTAGAATGCATACATGAATCCAGTAAATTCGCAGGATGTAAAATCAATGTGCAGAAATCTGTTGCATTTCTATACACCAATAACAAAGCAGCAGAAAAAGAAATGAAGGAATCGATTTCATTTGCAAATGTACCAACAACAATAAGATACCTAGTATAAATCTATCTAAAGAAGTAAAAGATCTATAGTCTCAAAACTATAGAGCACTTATGAAAGAAATTGAACAGGACACAAAGAAGTGGAAAAGCATTCCATGTTCATGGATTGGAAGAACAAACATTGTTAAAATGCCTATACTACCCAATGCAATTGACACATTTAATGTGATTCCCATCAAAATACTACCCTCATTTTTCACAGAGCTAGAACCAACAATCCTAAAATTTGTATGGTACCACAAAAGATCCCAAAGAGCCAAAGGAATTCTGAAACATAAAAACAAAACTGGAGGCATCACAATTCTGGATTTCAAGCTATATTACATAGCTGTAGTCATTAAGACAGTATAGTACTGGCACAAAAACAGATACCTAGATCAGTAGTACAGAAAAGAGAATCCTGAAATAGACCCACATTCTATGGTCACCTAGTCTTTGACAAAGCAGGAAAGTCTATCCAATGTAAAAAAGACAGTCTCTTCAACAAATTGTGTTGGGAATACTGGACAGCAACATGCAGAAGAATGAATGTGGATGACTTTCTTACACCATACAAAAAAATTAAATTCAAAATGAATGAAAGGCTTTAATGTGAGACCGGAAGCCATCAAAATCTAGAGGAGAACAGACGCAGAAACCTCTTTGACCTTGGCCCTATGAACTTCTTACTAGACATGTCACAACAGGCAGGAAAACAAAAGCAAATAATGAACTGTTGAGGCTTCTTCAAGATAAAAAGCCTCTGCACAGCAAAGGAAACAATCAACAAAAGTAAAAGGCAGCCTATAGAATGGGAGAAGATATTTAAAAATGATGTATCTGTTAAAAGATTAGGATCCAAAATCTACAAAGAACTTATCAAACTCAGTACCCCAATAACAAGTAACCCAATTAAGAAATGGGCAGAATACATGAATAAACACTTTTCTAAAAAAGACATTCACTCTGGGAAACAAACTGAGGGCTTCAGCGGTGGGGGGGGGGAATGGGATAGGCTGGTGATGGGTATTAAAGAGGGCACTGGGTATTGCATGGTGCACTGGGTGTTATACACAAGTAATGAGTCATAGAACTTTACATCAAAAACTAGGGTTGTACTATATGGTGACTAACATAATATAATAAAATATTATTATTAAAAAAAGACATTCAGATGGCTAACACACTCATGAAAAGATGCTCAACATCATTTATCATCAGGGAAATACAAATGAAAAACCATGATGAGATATCATCTCACACCTGTCAGGATGGCTAAAATTAACAACACAAGAAACAACAGGTGTTGGAGAGGATTTGGAAAAAGGGGAACCCTCTTACACCATTGGTGGGAATGCAAAGTGGTGCGGCCACTCTGGAAAAACATATGGAGGTTCCTCAAAAGGTTAAAAATAGAACGACCCTATGATCCAGTGACTGCACTAATACGTATTTCCCCAAATGATATAAAAATACGGATTTGAAAGGGGTACATGCACCCCGATGTCTATACCACCATTATCAACAATAGCTAAACTATGGAGAGAGCCCACTTCTCCATCAACTGAAGAATGGATAAAGAATATGTGATATATATATACACAATGGAATATTACTCAGCCAACAAAAGAATGAAATATTGCCATTTGCAATGATGTGGATGGAGCTAGAATGTATTCCGCTAAGTGAAATATGTCCCTCAGAGTATGACAAATACCACATGATCTCACTCATGTGGAACTTAAGAAACAAAATACATGAACATATGGAAAAGTGGAATGTAAAAAAAAGGAGAGAGGGAAGCAAGCCATAGGAGACTCTTAATGATAGAGAATGAATTCAGTGTTGATGGAGGAAGGTGGGTGGGGGATCAGCTAGAGGGGTGATGATTATTATGGACGGCACTTTCTATGATGAGCATTGGGTGTTGTATGTAATTGATGAATCACTGAATTTTACTCTAGAAGCCAATATTGCACAGTATGTTAGCTAACTAATATTTAGGTTAAAAAAATTTTTTCTCTTCCTTCTCCTACGGATCTTCCTATTTCTTATGAGAATGAAGGGGGTGGTAAACAGAAGGGGGAATGAACCATGAGAGACTATGGACTCCTGGAAACAAACTGAGGGCTTCAAAGGGGAGGGGGTAGGGGATTGGGATAGGGCGGTGATGGGTATTAAGGAGGGCACATATTGCACGGTGCACTGGGTGTTATATGCAAATAATGAATCATGGAACATTGCATCAAAAACTGGGGATGTACTGTATGGTGACTAATATAACAAAATAAAAATTATTAAAATTCTTTTTTAATTAAAAAATTAATAAAAATAAAGAGAAAAGTTATCACCAAGTCCAAGGTAACCTAAATTTTCTCTTCAGTAATCTTGTGAGAATTTTAGAGTTTTGTTTTTTTACATTTAGGTCTGTGGTTTATTTGGGGTTAATTGTTGGGGGAAAGGTAAGATCTGTCTATCTAGATTCATTTTTTTTTTTTTTTGCATGAGGATGTGCCCTTGTTCCAGCACCATTTGTTGAGAAGACTATCTTTGCTTTGTTGTATTGCCTTTGGTCCTTTGTCAGACATTGATTGACTATATTTATGTTCAAATACAACTTTCAGGTTTTCTATTCTGTTCCATTGATCTGTCTATTCTTTTACCAGTAGCACATTGTTTTGATTACAATAGTTTTATAGGAATTTTTGAAGTCAGATAGTGTCAATACTTCAATTTGTTCTTCACTCCCAATATTGTGTTGGTTTTTCTAGATTTTTTTCGCTCTCTGTATAAACTTAAGCATCACCTTGTTGATATCCAGAAAATAGCTTGCATTGATTTTGAATTGGATTGCATTGAATGTATAGATCAATTTGTGAAGAAATGACCTCTTGATAGTATTTTCTTTCTGTGCCTATACATGTAATATCTCTCCATTAATGTAGATCTTCGATGTCTTTTATTAGTTTTATATTTGTATTCATATAGATCTTATACATATTTTATATACCAGAGTATTTCAGATTTTCTTCTAATGCAAATAATTTTGTCTTCTTAATTTCAAATTCTAATTGTCTACTGTTAGCATGTAAGAAAACAATTGACTTTTGTATATCAACTTTGTATCCTGCAGTTGTGGTATGTAGTTACTTATTAAATCCAACAGATTTTGTTGATTCTTTGGGATTTTCTACACACACAATTGTGCCATGTGTGAACAAAAGTAGTTTTACTACTTTCTTCTCAATATGTATACCTTTTATCTGCTTTTCTTATTTCATTAGCTTGGAATTCCACTATGATTTGAATAGGAGTTGTTACTGATCTTAGAGGGAAAGTATCTAGTTTCTCACCATCAAATACAATGTTAGCTGTAGGATTTTTGCAGATGTTCTTTGTCAAATTGAGAAAGTTCCTGTATAGTTTGTCGAATGTTTTTCTCAAAAATCGATGGAGGTTAGATATTGTCAAATATTTTTTCTGTATCTGTTGTTATGGTCATATGATTTTTATTCTTTAGGTTCTTGATGTGATGACTTACATCAATTGATTTTTGAGTGTTGCACCAGCCTTGCATACATGGAATAAATCCCATGTGGCCCTGTATAATTTTAATATATAATTTATATATAATTTTTTATACCTTGTTGGATTTGAGTTGCTAATATTTTGTTTAGAATTTTTGCATCTGCATTTATGAGAGATACAGATTTGTACATTTCCTTTATTGTAATGTTTTTGTCTGGTATTAGTATCAGGGTAATGCTGGCCTCAGAGAATGAGTTAGGAAATATTCCCTCTGCTTCTATTTTCTGGAAGAGAGTGTGGAACCTGGGATCATTTCTTCCTTAAAACGTCTGGTCAAATTCACCAGTGAACCCATCTGGGCCTAGTGCTTTCTTTTTTGGAAGGCTTTTAATTTACTTATTTAATTCCTTTAATAAATATCAATCTATTCAGATTGCACGATTTCACCTTGTGTGAGTTTTGGAAGATTGTGTCTTTCAAGGAATTGGCTTATTTCTTTTAGGTTATCAAATTTTAGGCCATAGAGTTGTTATTAATACTCCTTTATTATCCTTTTAATATCCATGAGCTCAGTAGTGATGACCCCTCTTTCATTTCTGACATTTTAAATTTAGGTCTTCTCTCTTTCTTACTTAACCTGGCTATAGTCTTATCAATTTTCTTGATGTTTTGTATTAACTGGCTTTTGACTTTATTGATTTTCTCCATGGATTTCCTGTTAATTTTATTGGTTTCCTTAAAAATTGTTATTATTTTTTTTCTTTTGCTTACTCTGGTTGAAATTTGTTCTTCTTTTTCTGGTTTTCTAAGGTGGAATCTTAAATTTTGATTTCAGATTTCTTCTAATATGTGCCTTTCATGCTATAAGCATTTCTGTAAGCATTGCCTTCACTGCATCCACAAATACTAAGTTGCATTTTCTTTGTCATTTAGTTCAAAATACTTTTTAATTTCTCTTAAGAATTCTTCTTTGACCTATGTATCAGTTAGAAATGTGCTGTTTAGGGGCGCCTGGGTGGCACAGCGGTTAAGCGTCTGCCTTCGGCTCAGGGCGTGATCCTGGCGTTGTGGGATCGAGCCCCACATCAGGCTCCTCCGCTATGAGCCTGCTTCTTCCTCTCCCACTCCCCCTGCTTGTGTTCCCTCTCTCGCTGGCTGTCTCTATCTCTGTCGAATAAATAAATAAAATCTTTAAAAAAAAAAGAAATGTGCTGTTTAATCTCTAAGTATTTTGGCAGGTTCCAGCTATTGTTAATTGATTTCTAGTGTTATTTAATCGTGGTCTGAGAGCATACTTTGTATGATTTCTTTTCTTCTAAATTTGTTCAGGCGTATTGTATGTTCCAGAATGTGGTTGATCATAGTGGTTGTTCCGTGTGAACTTGAAAATAAGGTGTATTCTGCTGTCGTTAGAGGAAGGGTTCTACAGATGTTAATTAGATACAGTTGGTTGATGGTGCTATTCAATTCAGTTATGTCTTTACTGATTTTCTGCCTCAATTACTGACAGGAATGTTGAAATTTCCAGCTCTAAATGAGGATTCATCTATTTCTCCTTGCAGTTCTATCAGTATTTGGCCTCACATGTTTTGATGTCTATTATACGTAATAACAGTTGTTATATCTTCTTAGAGAACTGGCCCATTTATCACTATGTTATGCCCCTCTTTTTCCCTGGCAGGTTTTGTTGCTCCGAAGGCTCCTTTTTCTGAGATTAATATAGCTACTCCAGGGGCACCTGGGTGGCTCAGTCGTTAAGCATCTGCCTTCGGCTCAGGGCGTGATCCCGGCGTTCTGGGATCGAGCCCCACATCGGGCTCCTCCGCTGGGAGCCTGCTTCTTCCTCTCCCACTCCCCCTGCTTGTGTTCCCTCTCTCACTGGCTGTCTATCTCTGTCAAATAAATAAAAAAATAAAATCTTTAAAAAAATATATAGCTACTCCAGCTTTCTTTTGATTCCTGCCAGCATGGAATATCTTTCACCATACCTTTATTTTTAGTCTATCTATGTCATTTATATATAAAGTGATGTCTTATGCATAACATATATTTGTCTTTTCTTTTTTATGTATTCTGACAGTTCTGACTTTTAATTGGTGTGTTTGACCATTAGCTGTTAAAGTGATTGATATAGTTGGACAAATATACTGTGTTTGTTATTGTTGGCTACCCTTTGTTTATTTTTTTATCCTCTTAAGTTTTTTTCTGCCTTCTCTTTTTTTTAACTTAAAATTTTATATTATTCCATTTTCTGTCCTCTCCTAGCATATGAATTATACTTTTTTAAAAACTTTCCCTAGTGGTTATTCTCTTTTGCAAAATGCATTTACAATTAATCCATGTGTACTTTCAAATAACATAATGCTGCTTCATGTGTGGCACAGGAACCTTGTAACAGAATATCTCCCTTCAGTCTCATATAATATTGATGTCATTCATTTTACTTTTTAATAATTTCTAATCACCAAATACATTGCTACAATTATTATTTTGGACAAACTCTGATCTGTGAGGTTAGTTAAAAATAAGAAAAAAATGTGATTTTATTTTACCTTCATTTATTCCTTCTCTAGTGCTCTTCTTTTCTTTATGTTGGTATGCATTTCTCATTTATATAGTTTTCCTTCTCCTTGAAGAACTTCTTATAATATTTCTTGGATCACAATTCTACTGGCAATATATTCCTTCAATTTTTGTTCGTTTGAGAAAATCTTTAATTTTTCTTCACTTTTGCAAAATAACCTTTCTGGATACAGAATTCTAAATTTGTGATTTTTCTTTCAATACCTTAAATATCTTACTTTATTCTCTTCTTTTTGCATGCTCTCTTAAGAGAAATTTTATTCTTGCCCCTCTTTAGATAAGGTGTGTTTCTTCTTGCTTCCTTCAAGATTTTCTCTATGTCTTTAACTTCGTGCAGTTTGAATAAGATATGCCTACATGTAGATTTTTTGTATTTATACTGCTGTTGTTCTCTGAGCTTTCTTAATCTTTTGTTGGATACCTGTCTAATTTTGAAAAATTTTTAATCATCACTTTATTTTTTTTACTGATTTTTTATTATGTTATGTTCTTATGATTAATGATTTTTTATTATATTATGTTAGTCACCATACAGTACCTCCCCGGTTTCCGATGTAAGGCTCGATGATTCATTAGTTGTGTATAACACCCAGTGCACCATGCAATACGTGCCCTCCTTAATACCCATCACCGGTCTATCCCATTCCCCCACCCCCCTCCCCTCTGAGGCCCTCAGTTTGTTTCTCATAGTACATAGTTAATCATCACTTTAAGTATTTCTTATATTCCTCTTCTTCTTGTTGTTTTGGTATTCCTAGTATGCCTATCTTACACCTTATATAATTGTCCAACACTTCTTAAATATTTGACTGTATCTTTTTAATTCTTTTTTCTCTTTGCATTTCAGTTTTTGAAGTTTCAATTAACATATCTTCAAGTTCACTGATTCTTTCTGTAGCCTTGTTCAGTCTGTTGATAAGCTCATTCAAGGAATTCTTCATTTCTGCTATTGTTTTTGATTTCCAGCATTTCCTTTGGATTATTTCTTCAAGTTTTCCTATATCCACTCACGTATTCTTGTGTATTGTCCTCTTTTTCAATGAAAGACCTTATTATAATTTCTGGTGTAACAATTCCACCATCCACTATCTCTGCCTTATCTAAGTTTGGTTTTGATGTTTGTGGTTTATCTTCAAATTGGTTTTTGTTGTTGTTGTTACCCTTTTGAGTGCCTAGTACTATTTTGTTTAAAGCTGGGCATGATGTTCCAGATAAAAGGAACTGAGATAAGTAGGCCTTTAGTAGGAGGCTTTATGTTTATATAATTAGGAGTTAGGCTGTGTTTAGTTTGCTGTTAGACTATGCTTAGTTTATTCTAGCTATTGTTCTAAGAGGCCAAAATTCCCTCTGGTATTTTTGTTTCTGTTTTCCCTGTTGTCTTTGGATTTCCTTAGAGAGGTATTCTTTTAAAAAAAGAAAAGATGTATTTATTTGTTAGAGAGAGAAAGAAAGAGAGAGTGCAGGGTGGGGGAGGGGCAGAGGGAGAGAGAGCGAAGCTTAAGCAGACTCTCTGCTGATTGTGGATCCCAACATGGGGCTCCATCTCCTGATCCTGAGATCATGACCTGAGCTGAAAGCAAGAGTCAGACGCTTAACTGACTGAGACACCAGGTGCCCTGAGAGTTATTCTTAAATAACTGATAGTCTGGTACTGGCTGCAGTAACAGGGTTCTGCTTCTAGGCTTCTGCTCTGGTAAGCTCTAATTCTCCATTTTCAACTGTCTATCCAATATTTGAGGCAACTGTTTTCCCTCTGACTTCAGTTCTCTGTTTTTTCTAAGGGGAGTTGTTCATTTTCAACTTGTTCATCATTTTTCCTGTGAGGATGGGTGAGATAACTTTCAAGCTTTTTAATTGTTGGATCAGAAACCAGAAGTTTCACATTGATCACTTTTTATTTCTTGGTTTATAATTCTCTGTCTGTAAAATAAAAGAATAAGATCATTACTTGGTAGCTAAATTCTCCCCTAGCTTTAGCATTCTGTTGAGTCCATAAGCAGTGACTTGCATAAATGATTATGCTGTTATGTGACATTTGCTACCCTTCCTCTACAGGCAGACCTCCAGGTGGACAAGGAGAGGCACAATTTCTTTGAGTCCTCCCTTGATTATGTTTATCAAATCCAGGAAGTTCAGGAGTCCAAGAAGTTCAACATTGTGGAGCCAGTAAGTTCTATCTGTTGATGAATAGTCTAAAAATATTTACCAAATACCAGGTAATCGTGGAGAACTTTGATCATAAAATTGAAATTTCAAAGATGGTGAAGGATATTTAATGCTTAATAATGAATGTCAAGAAAATAAACCACTAGCTTGGATTGTTCTTGCTCTCTTACTAATAATATTTTCTCTCTCTTCCTTATCTCTCCTCTCCCACCTTTCTTTCCTCTCCCATTTTCTCTCCCCCGCAGCTATGATTTTTCTTTCCTTCTCTTTTTTTGCTTCCTTTCTCCTTTTCTCCCTCCTTTGATTTCTCTGTCACCCTTCCTTTTACCTTGTTCTCCACCCTTCATTGCTCTCATGCTTTCATAAAACTTCTAAAGTGCCTATCATATGCCAGTCAATGTTCTAGGAGCTCATGTCCCTTGCACTCAATGTCTTCCTATTGTACTATTTTTACTTCTATCTTCTTCATTTTTTTCTACTTACATCTCCTTGACTATAAAAGGGGTGTGCTTTGATTTGACAACTATGTTGAATTTTAACTCACAGTGCAGAAAAGCTAGAAAAATTATAGGAAAAGCAAAACAAAAATAACAAATTCCCCATACAGAGATAATCACTGTTAATATTTTGGCATTTTCCTCCAAATTTTCTGTGTATTTATTATATTTCTTTCTCTATTTACAGGTGTCTTTGTACTTGTAGATGTGGGTGTATGTACACATGTGTGCAGGTCTGTGTACACATGTATATATTTTGCACGTGAGCATGTATATCTATGTACATGTGTATCTGTCCTCACATTTGTATATATCTTTATATATATGTGTGTGCAACCAAGTGTTTATTCGTTTATACAAAAAACATAATTGAGCTTCTGTTATATGTCAGGCACTATGCTAAACACTAGGTATCCTATAGTGAACAAGACAGACTCTGTCTCTGTCTTTATGAAGACTACACTCTTATTGAGTAGACAGTAGGGAAAGAAGGATACACATAAATAAAACTAATTGTAAGTTATGATAAGGGCTAAAACAAATAACAAGAATGGGTAGCTACTTTAGATTAAGTGGTCAAGGAGGGACTCTGAAAGTATCACTTAAGATAAGTTCTAAAGAAAGGGAGGATGAGCCCACATGAATAATGGGGAAATAATATTACAGACACAGAAAAAAATGCATGTGTATGGTCCTTAAGTTAGGAAAGAATGGTGTGCCTGAGGAATGAAAAGATTAGTGCCTTTAGATACAGGCAATAGAAAAGGAGAGTGGCATGAAATAATGTATGATAAGAAGGCATAGGAATTGTAATCATGGTAAGGAGTTTGGATATTAGTCCAAGTGTAGTGGAAAATCACTGATAAGTGTTAAATAGGATATGACATGAGCTGATTTTATTGTGTGAAGAATGGCTTGGAAGAGAGCAACAGTGGAAGTAAGGAAACCAATTAGGAGGCTACTACAGTAGTCTAGGCAAGAAAAGATGTTGGTTTGGGTTAGATTAGTGAAAGTGGAAACAGAAAAGAATGGCTGGATTAGAGATATATTTTGGCTGTAAAACTGATAGGCTTTGGATGGAGATGTGAGTGGAAAAGAACTCAAGGATGATTCTTTACTTTCTGGCTTGATTGAGTGGGTGGTAGTGTCATTTCCTGAGATGAGAAAGCCTGGAAGAGAAACAGAAAGATTGTGTATATGACAATGTATGTGGTACACACACCCATATACATATGGGTGTGTGTATGTACATAGTTTTTATCTGTGTTTATGTATATGTACATATATATAGTTTGTGTTTATATTGATAATATATGCATATGGTATATCTGTGTGCATATTTATATATACCTACCTGCTTATTTTCTAAAAAGAATAGAGCAATTATTACTACTTCCTGTTATACTTTACTATTGCCAGAATTGAGCATTATTGTTTAAAGGTTTGTATTTCATAGATGGAATCATATTTTCATTGTTTTTATTTCTGTGTATTTAATTATTAATGAGGTTGAATATTTGGAACATTAAAAAATTTTATTGATCATTTGCATGTCTTATTCTGAAACCCCTCTGAAACATTTCTAATTTGAAGATAGGTTCACACTCTTTGAATCTTTTAGCATCAGGACAGTCTTTATTAAGTTACAGAATCCTACTTTACTCATTTATTCACTTATCTATTCAACAAATATTGAATACCTACTCTGTGCCAATTCTGAGGATATAGCGAGAAAATACACAGTGTATTCCCATATGATCCAAACTATGAATGGTTTTATATGCTATCTGGAAAGGATCTGAATGAATACATTTGTTAGTAGTTCTTATTTTCTGGAACTAAGTCTGATGTAAATGTTTAATAAGAGAAGAGTTATGTGTAGACTTGTTCGTATTTCCATGATTACTTTTAGCACTATGCTGGGTATGTGGAATTTCTTTTCTGTGTTTCTTTTTCCTTTATTTGGTAATGAGAAGGTACTGATGATAAAATTATTTGTATACGTTTTCCCTAGGTGTTGGCCTTTCTTCATAGTCTCTTCATTTCCAACAGCCTGACTGTGGAACTCACACAGGATTTCCTCCCATACAAACAGCAGCTCCAGCTCAGTTTGCAGAATGTGAGTTTGCATGTGGGTTTCTTCACCTGTCCCTGCATTCCAATTGGATTTCAGCCCCAATGACCTTGACTGTGAAATCCCAGCTTAGTGTGTTTTAAGCCAATTTGTCAGGACATACTGGTGTGGATCTTAAATATTTTAGTGTGCTTGATCCTCTAGTTTCAACTCTTACCAGTCTTTGAGACTTATTGTTGTTCAAACCTACTTTTCCACCCAGTGACACCTCTATCTAGCCAATAAATATTAAACGTTATTGATTTATTGCATCCCTCCCAGGTCAGAACCCAGCTATGGGCTTGTTTAAGCACAGGTCTTATGCTGCCTCCATGTTGGTCAGTCAAGGCACTTGTGAGTTTTATGACCATGAATGCCCATTTCCTCCTCTCTTCCTTTTCTCACTAATTACTAGAGTTAAATAAATTGTATATAAAGGTCTTATTCACCTTCTTTCTCCTGCTGGTTCTTATAGATGGCCATAGGCACAGCCTTCCCATCTTTGTAACATATATATTTCTTTCTCATTCGTTTATTTAACCCACATTTAATGAACGGTTATTGATACAATACATACTCTGTGCCAGGCATGGACATACCATAATGATGTATATTAGTTTTTCTTTCCTTGGGGAACATACAGTCTCTTGCAGGAAAGAGACAGTGGAACACATCATAATTCCTTGTGATAAGTGTTTCAATAGGATTAAGTCCAAATATTTTAAGGAAGCACATAAAGTGGAACATTTGACTGCCTGGCACAGTTAGAGAAGGTATCACTGAGATAGTGACTTTGGACCAGTTGTTACATTGCATAAAATGTGTAGAGTATTTTTATATGAAAAAGGTTGGTAATAAGGTTGGTAGTGGAAATAAACTTCATCTGGTTGTTTAGGAGGATCCTGACTTATAGTTGTTTTGTTTCTTTCTTTCTGGGTACTCACCTTCACCAGAATGTGAGAGCCTCTGACTTCTATGTATTTATAAAATATTCCTATAACCAGGTTAATCATTTGAATCCTCCTCCAGATAGAACTTGAAAAGTTTGAGTTTAATAACAACCCTTTGTATCTGTGTATATGATGAACTCATTCACAGGATAATCAATAGAGTGAACCCAACAAGATAAGGTAGCTCAGCTCACCTTTCTGACTGATGTAACAGTCTTGAGGCTGGACACTAAGGACCTATCTCTAGTGATTTTCACACCCACATTTCAAACAGTGTTTTGCTATTGTGTTTTAGTTGTATAGTTTTAAATAGATTTCTTCTTACCATTAGCTTTTGTTATTCATGAATATGAAAACATAACTTTTTTATTGACCTGCCTTCAAAGATAACACCTTGTCATGTGTTTTATCCTAACAGCCAGAATTTGATTCAGAGTCAAGTAGGCAGTAACTTTACTTGAGGCAGAGCTTTGAAGTTGCCATGATAATATTATCTTTGGAAACTTTCTTTACAGTTTCCCATCTTATAAAGCAGAGGTTAGTCTGGTGCTCAGAATTCTAAGAACCCCTATTTATTGGCTTATGTGATTCCCATTAGAAAAAGAAAGGTCTCCCAGATGTGTTTTTATGGTTATATTGCTATTTATGTTTCTGTTTTCCTTTTAGTCTTTAGTACTGTTAAACTCCATAAAGTTATTTTCTAGTCACTATGCTATTCAACATTTTTTTGCTTATGGTGTAGCATATTATGCAAACCAAGAAAACTCAGCACCAGATCTGCTTTTTAATAATGATGATGGTAATGATAATTCTGATGATAATGTCTTCACAGACAAGAAATCATTTCTCCAGTACCCGGGAAGAGATGGAAGAACTTAAAAAACGGATGAAAGAAGCTCCTCAGACATGCAAACTTCCAGGACAGCCTACAATCGAAGGCTATCTCTATACACAAGAGAAATGTGTGTGGGAATACAAGAATACCCACTGGGTTTAAGTAGGCTAGCACCTACTGCCACTTGGCCTTTCCAAACTCCAGGCACCCATATCGTTCACAGACCCCTGACAACTACACCTCTTTGGAGAACAGTGTGGAAATCGTGACCAAAAAAAAAAAAAAAAAAAAAGGAAGGAGAAATTGGAGGGGGAGGTTAAGCATTTGTCTTACAAAGACTCTGGGATGATAAGATCTAAGGAGGCAGAAAAATAATATAATATAATATTTATTACACCTACTATGTACCTGGCATGTTGCTTTAAATATACTATCTCATTTAATCTTTAAAACCACTTATCATACCCATTTTACTTGAGGCCACTGAGGCTTAGAAAGATCACTAGTTGAATGTTACCCAACTATCAAGTATAAAGCCTAAGAGTAAACTCAGTTCTATGAATTGCCGAAACCTATGCTCGTATCACTACACCCTATACCTTCCACTGCCTTAGGAGCACAAGGTTGCTCTTAAAGCACTAAACAATAACCATTGTGATTTCAGTGGGCAAGACAGTTGTTCATTGCTAACCAAGGAACACGGGTTAACTTATCCTTTCACTGAATATCGCAGAAGATTCAAGCCTTCCTACCTACTAAATTACATTATGAAAACCTGTATGTGCTCTTTGATTTCCCTTATGAACTATGACCCAATGCTCCCAAAGCTTGTGATTTCAGCCCTGCCCAGAATGATCATAACTGGGAAGAAGAGGCAAAAGAGGCTGCTCAGATGTTACCAGTGGCGAAAACTACTGCAATTCACAAAGCATGACATTAAGCAGTGATATTATCATCTTTTCTTCTCTTAGAGAAATTAACTTTTGATAGTATTCAAAGATATGTTCTTCCACCTTTCAGGTTTATTTCTTCAAGTCTGCATTGCAGAATTTCTCAATCTCAGTGCAGTTGACATTTTGGGCTGGGTAGTTCTTTGTTCTGGGAGGGTCATGTACGTTATAGGATACTTAGCAGCATCTATGGTCTGTCCTCACTTTATTCTAATAGCACCCCATAGGTGTGACAACCTAAAATGTCTCCAGACATTGCCAAATATCTCTTGTGAGGCAAAATTGCCCTTGGTTGAGAACTACTGCTATATTATAAAAGATATGGGAATAATGATTTTGTAATCTTGGCTCTAATGTCAACTAGCTACATGGTCCTTCTGTGCCCCAGTTTTCTAATTTGTCAAATGGATATGACGTTGCTATTCAGTTGAATGTTCACTGAGAATCCTTTTGCCAGACAATATGCAGTGCATTGGGGATTTAAAAAAATGAACCAATCTTGGTTTTTGCCTTCAAGAAGTTCACAGTCTGATGAGGAAGACAGACAACTATATCAAGAATTATAAGGAAATGTGTTGAGCACTGCATTTGGGGTATATATCTAAGGGCTTCACTGAGGAAGCAATGTTTGAATTAGAACTTGAATTATGAGTGGAGGTTTGATAGGCAAAAAAAGGGGGAAAGAAAAATTCCAGGTATATAGCATTGCATGTTACTCAGGCACAAAGGTGTGTGAGGATGTAGTTTATTTGCAGGGTCTTAGTTTGTCTTAGCCCTGGATTATGCCCTGGATTACACCTGCCATCCTGATGTAATTATTAATAGTGACCCATTCACTCTTAAGTATGTATTGAATTTGGACTAAAAATATATAGACACCTATGTATTTGGTAACTGAAAGTAATTCAATCAGACAGGATCATAGAGGGTGGCAAAAGACAAAGTAGGAAAGGTAAATATGATCATATTATGAAGAGTTTTGTGGGTCAACCTGAGGTTAGAGACAGTGGGAAAGCCATGCATGATTTTAAAGAAAAAGGATATAAATAGAGATATGTATTTTAAAAAAATATTCCTTTAGCTAAAGAATGGAGAATGGACTAGAAGGGAGTGATCAGAGATGGGAGAAATCAGGCCACTGGTCATAATTAATTAGAGAAATGGTGAATTTTTATTTTGTTTGAAATAGATCATAAAACATTACAAGTAATTCAGCAATAGGGTCCTGAACTAATTCAGTTCTAAAAGGGATGGAGAGGAGGCAGCAGCTGCAGGAGGGACATGTGGGTAATAGAATGAGCAGAACCCAACCACCAATCATATGGGACAAGTTACAGGGAAGAAGAAGCAGAAGATTACACGTGTTTCCAGCTCATACAATAGGATGAGTAGTAGAAGCATTTAGAAGGGACGTGGCAAGAAGAGTTATTTGGAGCAAGCTAGAGCAGATGTGGAAAGCATTTGATGAGGGAAAGGATCTCTATATGTGCTGGTTGCTAGCCCTGCAGGGTTGGAATTCAGGGGGAAGTTTAGAGCTAGATCTGAAGCCCTATGACTATGAAGAGCAGACTACACCTATACCACTTCCATCTTAGGAATGTATTGACCATACAGCCAAATGGGTATAGTCTGTCAGCTCACTTTTGCCTATCATTGTAGGGGCTTTGGGAATATCCTGGGTGAAATATTACTGCCAGTATGAGAAGGAGACCAAAACGCTCACCATGACACCTATGGAGCAGAAGCCAGGTGCTAAACAGGTCAGTTCTTTTGTGTGCCTTATTTTTTGAAATTCATCTGTGACTGCATCTCAGAAAAGAGTGTATCTTGACTTAGTGTCAAAGAATCAAGTCCATCACTGTCATGTGAAGCCATGACTGTATGTTCCTTTTGACCTAAGTTTGCATTGGACCAGATACTACTCAGTATAGTGAAATATATCTGTTAATTATGTCAAGCCTTCTGAAATGCCTGTACTTTTTCAGATCATTTATTAAATTATTACAAGTGCTTGTCACATTGTATAAGAAAATTTGCAAGAATGTGGATGAATTACAGGAGGATAGTGTTACTTGCTTCTAAGAAGTCTCTACTTCTTAGGATTCTTAGGATTCCTTTAAATAGCAAGTGTTTAAAATATCATTTTCCAAAAGTCCTTGTTTAGAGAAGTATGTCTGTTTCCTAAAGTTGGAATAACCTATACCCCATAGTCTGTGTAATGTTCAGATATATTTAAGCAGGTAATGCCTCTTCTTCTGTCCTCCAAAACTTCCCCTATCCCCTAAAATGTCAAGATGAGTTTAACACACTAAGAAAATAGTTACTTAACCTGGAAGAACCTAATCTTGTACATTACAAACTATACTTTACTTATTGTATTATATTATATTATATATTATATATATATAGTCCATTCTCCATTCTTTAGCTAAAAGAATATTTTTAAATACATATCTCTATATCCTTTTTCTTTAAAACCATGCATATATATATATATATATACATATATATATACATATATATATATATATATGTATATATATATATATATATATGATCACACAGCCAAAAATTTTTATTCTTTCATCTCACTTTTGCCTACCTTTGTAGAGGTTTTGGAAATTCTCTCTCTCTCTCTCTTTCGGGTTTACTAAGATAAAAGCTTATAGATTGGCTGTTCATATTCTAAAAGTAGTTTAATGTGTCCCTGAAACTGTCTCTTAGACTGGGTCTTAAGGCATGATTTTTAAGGATTTCTATTCTTTACAAATTGTTTACAGAGTAAAACAAGGTTCATTTGTTAGCACTAAACCTTGGTGGTGCGAGAAGACCCAATTTTGGTAGGCAGAAATTTAGAGAAAAATTGGGCCAATTTGCTTTCCATGGAGGATCTCTCTTGTATGGCTTGTTCACAGAAAATTAGAGAGCACTGAGATTTGGTGTCAGGCGATTGAAAACTGCCTTTTTTGTCTTTAACCAAAAATTGTATCACTCAGCTTTGAATGTGTGTTGGAGATGGAATACACCTCTAATGAAGTGTACCAAATGGGGTTTCCAGAACCCTCATCCATGCTTCTATATGGGCCAGTTACTCATTTCTGACTCCAAAACTCTTCTTAGTTTCCAGTCTGTTAATTACCAAAGTACCTTTCAATGTGACTTCAATAAATTTGTCTTGTGTTCTACCACAATATTTTTTCCATTTCTGTCACAAATTAGCTGATGCATCTTACTTTCTAGTGCTTATACGCACCGTCCTGGAGTTTTTTCCTTTTCTTTTCCTACACACGTTAACTGTCCCAAAAAGTAAGCTGATTTAGGCCCTTTCTCTCCTGCTCAGGTACCTACTGCAAAGCTCAACGCAGATGCAGTACATACCACTTTCATATCCTCCTAGGAGATGAGCACAAGCTCTCCTTTTAGTTTTTCTTTCCTTCTTCCCTTTTCGTTGAGTGGCAGCTTGTAAAATTGCAGTAGTGTCAGCCTAAGCAGTTTTAATATGGGATTCCTTATGGAGTAGAAAGAGGAACTTGGTTCTCTATTTAGAAAGAAGGGAAGGTAAAGTAGTACCTTGAGTTTCCCTAAAATGAAGTTGGAAGTGATTTCTTGTCAGTTCTCTCAGTTCCTATTACTGGTTTGCGTTTTAGAAAGGTAAGTAATACAAGTAAGCGAGACTATGATAACACCTTAAAATCCACTATTTATTGAACATCTATCGTGTGCCAGGCACTGAGCTAGACACTTTTGGCATGTGTCTCATTTACTTTCCCAGTAGTCGTGTCAAGTATTAATAGTTCAATTTGAAGATGGAGGAATTAGGCCTCTTTCTGACTATGGTATTTACCAGTGTTGCCTACTATTTCAGCCTATCAACTTCCATTTGTGTTGTCCTGCTCACTTAATAGGTTGTCTTCCCATATTCTGTTTTATAAGATCCCCATTATTTCCCTGTCAGGCAGTTGTGGTAAGAGGAAAGAGTGCTGTATTTTGACTTTCAACAACTGGGTTTAAATCCTAGCTCTGTGACCTAGGAGCTTTTTGACCCCAAGTACATTACATAATGTTACTCAGTATCATTTTCCTCATCAGAAAAATGGCAAGAATGATACTGTAGTTCATAAAAATTTCCTAGCCACTAACTCTTTCCTAGATTCTAGAGATATAAAGATAAATAAGATGCTGCCCTTGTCCTTGAGTTCTCAGTCAGTTGGGGAAATAAGGCACAAAAGCAGGAAGCTTTAGTATAATGTGTAAAACACATAGTGAGCAGTGTATGGGATTGGGGAAGAATTTTGGAGGAAATGAAAGCTGAACTGCACTTTGTAGAACAATTAAGAGTTGAGGCAGACCAGGAATATAGATAGTCATTGCAGGTGGAAGAAGCATTATTTGCAGTTTTGGAGTCATGAGAGTTCTGACATGTGTGAAATGAGAGCACTTCTGCATGGATGGGGCATAAAACAGATGGAGGAGTAATAGAGAGGGCCGAGGCCCCTGAGCTATGATGCCTCTGAATCTGAGGGAGTTGAGAGTTTAAAGAGGGAGGCTGAGTATATGATGCTGTTAATTACTGCCATCTCGAAAGACTAGTAATACCCCTCAGTATTGGGGTAAAGAAGGCAGATTGAAGGTTGAATTTAGAGTTGAGTTTTTATAGTATAGGGGCAGCAAAAGGATAGGCCTGAAAGGGGGTTGAGTGTGCCAATAAGAAAGAAGTATTGTTTGATCTGTTGGATCAACTGTATAGGCCAGTTCGGATGGCATAGTACCTAGACCCAGATCTGCACTTGGGAAGTGTTTCTGAATTCCTGGCAGCAAGGTGGTCAGCATTTTCCCCATTTAATAGATTGTGAAGTTAAGATTCAGAGAAGAAAATGATTTGCCCTGGGTTGTAAGCTAGTAAATAGCATAACTGAGACAAAACCCCAGGTTTTAAACTTCCTAGTTTATTACTATTTCCACTATGTCGACTCGGGTGACTTTGGTTATGCCATTTTACCTCTCTGAGCTTCACTTCTTTCTAAGGGTTATTATGAAGAAAATTGGTTTAAAGATACCTAGCATAATGTGTGGCAAATGGTAGGTAATTGATAAATGTTACTTCTCTTTCGTATACCACATTGTCTCTGTTGAGATGATAGAGGGAAACTGAACAATGTGGGATTGGGAAATTTTAATCTGTGGACACAGTGGAGTTCAGTGGCCTTATTAAGTGCCCATAAGACTAAGGTGGGCTACACTATTCTGCATATATGAAATATCAAATGGAACTTTGAGTAATATATAAATTTGCTCATTTTCTCTACTCCTGCCCTATCTTTGGAGAGATTGCTTTTGTGATTCCTGTCTTCCTGAAGAGTCCAGAGGTGGGGAATGAAAATATTTCTCTCCCCTCATCCATCTGCCAATTTAATGGAAGGAGGGTGACATAAAGCCACTTCCAACCTGGAGGTTTTATGAAAATTTTATTTGGTACACTTAATGCCATTTGGTCAGCCCATTTGTCCTACATTCCCCTTATATTATGTATAATGAGCTTCCTGTTTAATCTACCATGCTTGGAAAAGAGTACTGACTTACCCTGAGCATTTTGTCCTGGTCTCAACGATTAATTGTTGGAGCAAGAAGAAACCATCTGCGGCAAATACTGTTTGAAGGGACAAGGTTCTTTTTTTTTTAAAATAATAATAATTTTTTATTATATTATGTTAGTCACCATACAGTACATCCCCAGTTTTTGATGTAAAGTTCCATGATTCATTACTTGCGTGTAACACCCAGTGTGTAGGGGCAAGGTTCTCAGTGAGGCTAAACATTACTCCTGCTGCCCTGACAGATGCCTTCCAAGTGGCTGAGGCTACTGCAGGAGGCAGAAGAAACTTCTGTGCATTTTTTTTTCAAATTGGCTATTAATCCTTCTCTTATATCAGGGGCCTTTGGACTTAACCCTGAAGTACTGCGTGAGGAGGAAGACAGAGTCTATCGACAAAAGGTTCTGTTTTGATATAGAAACTAATGAAAGGTAAGCTGTGCTAGTATGAATTGGTAATGTCTTCACGTGCCAGGTGCTGAGCCTGAGTAGATCTTTTATTTTCGTCTATTATCTCTTGTGATGAAAATGAGCAAATCTATTCGTGACAGTATTGTCTTGGCTCTTCTGCCTGCTGTTCACAGGAATCCCTGTTAGACCTGGCCCAGAGCTGGTTCTCCCTGTGGAAGGTTCAGTCATCTTTGCCTCACCTGCTCTAGGTAGAATAAGTCACTCCTAGGATTTAATTTGCTGTCAGATATGCAATGGTCAACATTTGGTGATGCCACAGGGATGAGATAACAAAACTCATTCTTTTATTTTTTTGTGGTGTCAAGTTTTTATTTAAATTCCAGTTAGTTAACGTATAGTATAATAGTAGTTTCAGGAGTAGAATTTAGTGATTCATCACTTACAGGCAACACCCAGTGCTCATTACAAGTGCCCTCCTTAATGCCCATCACCCATTTAACCCACCCTCCCACCTCCTCTCCAGCAACCCCAGTTTGTTCTCTATAGTTAAGAGTCTGTTTCCTGGTTTGCCTTTTTTCCCCCTATGTTCATCGGTTTCATTTCTTTAATTCTACAAGAGTGAAATCATACAGTATTTGTCTTTCTCTGACTTATTTCACTTGGCATAATATACTCCAGCTCCATCCACGTTGTTGCAAATGGCAAGATTTCATTCTTTTTTATGGGTGGGTAATATTCCATTGTGCATGTGCCCGCACGTGTGTGTGTGTGCGTGCGTGTGTGTGTGTGTGTACACAGTATCTTCTTTATCCATTCATCAGTTGATGGACATTTGGGCTCTTTCCATCATTTGGCTATTGTTGATAATGCTGGTATAAACATCAGAGTGCATGTATTCCTTCAAATCAGTATTTTTGTATCCTTTGGGTAAATACCTAGTAGTATAACTGCTGGGTCATAGGGTAGTTCTATTTTTACCTTTTTGAAGAACCTCCATACGGTTTTCCAGAATGGCTGCACCACTTTGCATTCCCAACAGCACTATGAGGGGGTTCCACATCCTTGCCAACACATGTTGTTTCCTGTGTTGTTAATTTTAGCCATTCTGACAGGTGTGAGGTGGTATCTCATTGTGGTTTTGATTTGTATTTGCCTGATGGCAAGTGATATGGAGCATATTTTCATGTGTTTGTTCGCCTTCTGTATGTCTTCTTTGGAAAAATATCTATTCATATTTTCTGCCCATTTTTTAATTGGATTATTTGTTTTTTGGGTGTTGAGTTTGATGAGTTCTTTATAGACTTTGGATACTAACCCTTTATCAGATATGTCATTTGCAAATATCTTCTCCCATTCAGCAAAACTCATTCTTTTATCTCCTCATAAAATATACAAGAACAAGTGAATTGGAACACATTTTAAGGGGAGATAGAAGGGATGGAGGATGGTAGTGGTATTGGGGAGTCTTTTCCCCCCACTTGGTACAAACATGATATAGACTTCCCCTACTTTGCAGGTAAACTAGAAATAGTTTTCAACTTTCTGATTTCAGCTAAGGCTTTCAGACTTTGTACTTTGTTGCATTCGTTTCTTTCCAGTGTCCTCTTTTTGTTTTCTGGACCTGGACAGTTTTATCAGAGGTGAATTTAACCTTGAAATTTTGAAATGAGAGCATTTGGAGTTACTTTGGAGAAGAGCATATTGTGTAGTTGAGAGGTTGATCAAAATTTAGTGAACAAATGTTTGTACATGTTATTTCAGCCTATCATTTCTATGTATTAGGTACCACGTAGTTGAATAGAACTTAACAAAACGGTCAGATTCCTAGAAAGGGACTTAAAGGTTGAATTACAATATCATATGAACAAAACTATTGATGACTGGAATCATAAAGATTATACTAAGAGATGAGGACACTTTTTTTTTTTTTAGTCTGGAAATATGTAAAAAGTCCTTTTCCCCATTTGAAATTTCTGTTTGTTAATCCATATGATTTCGTTGTTAAAAGTGGATGGTCCTGACCAAAGATGGTTGTGATAGTAAACATCATTACTGGTAACCATACAGCTGTCACTCATTTTTCCAACAGCTTCAGGCCTAGTTGGAAGGGGGGAACTATACTCCTATTTATTGCAGAAAATGAC
Organism: Ursus americanus; assembly: GCF_024610735.1. Taxonomy (NCBI): domain Eukaryota; kingdom Metazoa; phylum Chordata; class Mammalia; order Carnivora; family Ursidae; genus Ursus; species Ursus americanus. The sequence goes on from NC_142164.1 coordinate 67,924,483, forward strand.
TGTTGGCTGTGGCTTCTCTTTCACGAACCTTTATTATCTCTCACTCTGTAGCATCAAAGTGCTTACAAGAAATAAACATTTTCTGTGTCTAGTTTCATTCTGATTCCCTTTTCAGCTTAAATTTGCAAGCTGTTTGCAAATAATATTCCCATAGACTCAAGCAGTTGCAAATAATTTGGCCCTGAGATTGGGTGCTGGGACCAGTTTATCTTCATATATCTTGCACCTAGCACTATGCATGGCTTATGATAGATACTAAATTTGGTGTTACTTTTAAATGTATTTTCCCATTCCATACACTGAGGAATTCTGAGACCAGAACCGGGAATTAAGGTTTTGATATGTCTGTGATTTTAGTTACCACATATTGGGCACTTAAAAAATATTCACTCATTTAATCCCCCTCCCCCATTTTATAGGTGAGGAGATGAGACTTGAATATGTTAAGAGACTTGCCCAAAGTCACATAGTGGCAAGGCTGAGCTCAAGCACTCTTTATAGGTCTCCAAAGTCTATGTTTTTTTTAAAAGATTTTATTTATTTATTTGACAGAGAGAGAGACAGCCAGTGAGAGAGGGAACATAAGCAGGGGGAGTGGGAGAGGAGGAAGCAGGCTCCCAGCGGAGCATGGAGCCTGATGCGGGGCTCGATCCCAGGGACCTGGGATCATGCCCTGAGCCGAAGGCAGACGCTTAACGACTGAGCCACCCAGGCGCCCCTCCAAAGTCTATGTTTTCTTAGAAATTTTGTTCCATTGTCTTATAAGGCGAATAAACATGTTGTGAAATAAAGCGTCAAATATAATAATGAACAGGTGCTGAGGTACCTCTGCACACATGGAGTTTTCTGAGGAGTGTGGCATCTGCTTTCCTGTCTAGTAAATCTGGTATTTACTAGAAACAAAGTCAGCATTCCCAGCAGACATCAGGCACCTGTACTCATGTCCCTGCAGCACAGAGAGCAAAGGATTCTTTGAGTCCCTTTTACTATCTCAGGAATAGAGGGTAACTTGTTTTTTAATTAGCTTTTCTGCCAGGGTGCTGAGGTGGCTCAGTTGGTTAAGCCTCTGCCTTCACCTTTTGTCATGATTCCAGGGTCCTGGGATTGAGCCCCACATCGAGCCCTGCATTGGGCTCCTCGCTCAGTGAAAAGACTGCTTCTCCTTCTCCCCCTGCCTGCCGCTCCCCCTGCTTGTGCTCTCTCTCTTTCAAATACAATCTTTAAAAAAACAATTAGCTTTGCTGCCAATATTTGAAACCACAGGCTTATAGTTCATAGAGCTTGAAGTGCAATAACAACTATAATAACAATAACAACAACTGCTTACATTTGCCTCTGTACCAGGCACTATTCTCAGCCCTTGAAGTGTATAATTTCCTTTAATCCTCACTACAGTTCTATGAGGTATGGGCTGTTATCCCAATTTCACAAAGGAAGACAAGGAGACAGAGAGAAATTAAGCAGCTTAGGTAACAGCTAGCAAATGGTAGAGCCAGGATCAAAATCCGGGAATTCTGGTCTTCAAACCCACACTCTTAACCACTTCACTGTAGTGCACATGTGCTATATATGCTGTTTTATTCTGGATGACTGATTGGGACATTAGGAAGGGCAGGGCATTTGTCTAAGATCATAAAGATAGTCAATGGAAGATCCTGGACTGGAAGTCAGTGTTCTTTCTACTTTGTCATCCTGTTCTTATCAATATCATTCTGTGAATTTGACTTTCTATGGCACCCAAGAATCCTCACATGCTTCTTGAGTAGTCACTTATTTATTCTTTCAGCCTCTCTGTAAGGTTAAGAGAAGACACATACTGGATTTTTCATTTCCCAGATAGGGAAGCTGAGTTCCAGGATGGGTTTAATGTCATATCTGGTCTGTACTGTCTGCTATTATGTCTGTTGCTCATTTCCTTGTTCTTCCTCTGGCTTCAAGATTCAGCTGGGTAGCTGTCTTTACAAAGATTTCTAGACTTTCTAGCCCTATGTGATATGTCCAAAAGGTTGGTTATTGGTTAGAGAAAGGTAAACTTGAAAGAATCCAGTGTCCAAAACCAACTCTTGGGTTTTAGTTGATATTGGCTTTAAGATCATTTGGGGGTTTTCCTTTTTAAGATGTACTTTAATAGAAAATGAAATAGGAATTCCATGATATCAAAACTGGAAGGGACCTCCCAGCTCATCTGGTCCAACTCCCTTATGGATAAAAAAACTGAGGCCCATGGAGGCCCAGTTACTTTTCCAGGCTCTCTGAATCCTCTTGTCATTGTTCTTATCATTCCATGACTCTGAGAGAGGTCTTACCTTAACAGAAGGAGTAAGAGGAACCAGTTTCTCATAATGGCGCAGATACACAGGTAATGCAAGGAGACTTTATATCTGCAATAATGCGGTCAATCTGAAATTCCCAGTTTGGTCGTGAAGGTCTAAAAAGCCCATATATTGTATACCAACTTGAAGTATCTCTGGTTGTAGGTATCCTACAAGTAAATAGAAAAAAAAATCTGTTTGAGGCTATCTCCTATGGGGAAAATGCCAGTTAAGAAAGAACATGGCTGTTGGACCAGAATTTCTATATTTAAATCCTGGCTCTATACTTACCCACTGTGTGAGCTTATCAATGCCTCAGTTTCCCTTTCTGTAAAATAGGGATTCCTATATAGTACCTGCTCTATACGTTCCTGGGTAGATTATATGAATTAATTCATATCACCTACTTAGAACAGAACCTGGTACCTAGTGAACATTCAATAACTGTTAGTTATTTTTAGTCATAAGATTGCTTAAGTCAGCCAAAAGGCCTCCTCCCTGTGCTGAGCCAGCGTGCATGTTGTTGAATTCTTTCCAACTGGAAATACTCTTTGGACATCATAGATGGGGGAAGTAGCAAAGCCACTTTTTTTGACGGATGAATGTGCCCATGCTGAACATGCTTACTCCTAGAGCCCAGACCAAACTGCTAGCTTCCAAGAGAGAAAGGCAAAGATAGCCACAGTTTGGCTCAAGTACAATGGAGCCAATTTAAGTGTGTATTATGGTGAGGTATCTTGGCATCTACCTTCCCATTTCCTTGCCCGACCCTGGCGTGAGGTTGCCAAGATACCACCTCCTCTAGGGTTCCCAAAGTCACCGTTCTCTAAATGTTTCATTGTTTTTTTGAGTAAAAGAGATTTTGAAACATTGGAATTCTGTATGTGCCTGCTCAATGTGACACCTCCCAGGGCTGAGAGAGACCTGAGATCACAAGACTCCATTCTCTCAAGTGAGTTTTCTACTTTTAACTTGTCATTTCTTCCCTCTTAGGCCAGGAACCATCACTTTGCAGGCCCTTTCAGAAGCTAACAGAAGGCTATGGATGGAGGCCATGGATGGAAAAGAACCTGTAAGTTACCTCAGGATACTAGAGAAACCTCAGTACCATAATCCAGTGTGTGAGTGCCGTTAGTGGTACCAGTGCATCTAGGACAATTAAAAGGTCAGATCATCAGACTCAAAATTTTAGATCTAGAAGGAATTGTTGACTTGACATTTCTTGTTTAAAAAGTAAGGCAGTTTGAGTTCCAGAGAGGGTGAGGGACTTCTCTGGGCTTACTCTGAAAAGGCATAACGGCTGGGCCTAGATTTCAGGTTTCTCAGCTTCTGGCTTCGGTGTTACCTTATGCAGCTGTGCCCACAAGATCTTCTTAGGAAAGAAAATTAAGCCTTTTTTTTTCAGTTTATAAAATTAATATGTGTTCATACAGAAAGATGGAAAATAATTATCATAACGGAATAAGCATTTATTAAGATTTTATTCAAAATGGTTTCCTGCCCCCATCTGACATTCCCAAGTCAGCTTGTTCTCTTTAAGGGTACAGCTGGTGGAGAAGATGGTACTGCCATCCCGTATCTCAAGATGTACCAGTCTGTTTAGAACATTGTTACTCAGGAAGACAAGCAGTACCTTAACAGGTTTAGTAATGATCATAGAAACGCCAACTTGAAGAGTCAGAAATGATTAAAAAGCATTTTTTCTCTTTGGTATCTTCCATGTAGGTTTCTTCTAGTGGTATATGAACTAATATCGTCTTCTTAGTGTTGGAATTCCAAAATCTTGAATTTGCATCCTAGTTGTGCCATTCAGTGGTTGTGTGACTTTGAGCAAGTTATTCTCTCTCTCTGAGATTCAGTTTTCTTCTATTCAGTAAGATGGGTTTAACAATCTCTGTTCTACCTACCTCACAGGGTTGCTTTGGAAAATCAAATGAATGGAAGTCTATCAACCATAATGTGCTATGTTAGTTTTAGATGCTTCTACCTGGGCTAAAGAATGAGTGCAAAGCTACTGAGATTCAATAATATTTGGATAGAGTCCAATCTTCTTGTTTTGGTCAAGGCAAAAATGTGCTAAGAGGGGGAAATATACTCCAGAGTGTTCTTTCTGTGTCTCCTCAGTGCCCTGGAGACTAAAGATGAGTGCCCAGATCTCAGATTGCATTTATAGCAACCAAGAAGGTAGGAGGAGAGAAGTGGTATTGTGAGGATTGCCGTACAGAAAGTAGTGCATGACCTGTCTCTCCTCCCTCCTTCCCAGAATCCTGGAGCTTAACTACTGCATGCCTATGATGTTTCTCTAGGAAGATGGTAGGAGGCTCAGTGGGGCATTTTATTCTTGATTCCTTCTTCCGAACTTGTTCTCTCTTTAGGTTTTAAAGGTCGAAGGATGCAGATGGCTTTTTGTGGAGAATAATATGGGTCCAGTGAATATGGATCCTTAACAACTTGATTATGATAGACTTTCCACAAATATTTGTTTATAAAAGTGGCAGCAAGGGCTGGTCAGCACAGAAATCTCACTCATTGAAATATCCAGGGGCATACAGACATATGCCAAAAATTTTCTTTTAGAAGGAGAGCTTGTTAAAGCAGACTAACAGATCCCATATCGAAGGCATATTTCCTGCAGTTTCACATTATTATTGTTGCGGCTTTACTAAACACCCCAATTCACTAATCTTACACATGGTGCACATGCCTTTGTTTAAAGTGTCAAAGAAAATCAGGACTTGAAGGGACACCTACTCCAATCCTGATCATTTTAGAGATATGAATTTTGAAGTGTAGAGAATGAAAAGGACATGCACGAGATTTCATAGTGAGGTAGAGGTGGAGCCAGGACTAGACTTCAAGAGTCAAGGATCTCCTCTTTTGTCTCTCACATAGCTATCAGTGTGTAGTTCAATATGACTCAGACAAATCTTGATCAATGCATGGATCTCTTTCAGTTGGACACTGGCTTTCCTACAGAGAAACACCCATTAATTAGCCGTTGGGGTAGGAGGTTTGTATTGGGAGCATTTACATTTTGCCACCAACGCCTGTTAGCCACGTATCCGTTAGAAAACTATTTCTTTTCTCTCATGCTCTCTTGCTCCATCAGAAAAATTCTCCAAGCTTTACCTAAGTAAATCTCTAAGATGGGTAGGCTACAGCTTCAGCTGCAGTGAGCTTCTCTGCTGGTCTTCAGAGATCGTTAATTCAAGTGTTTGCTAGTGACCTAGGCACAGATGATTCTGTTTAGCCCACTTTTTCATCTTATTAAAGCTTAAGAGTCGCTAATGGTTTTGATGGACTATCTGGGGAAAGAGATTTTGTATTATTTGCCATACTTACTTACAGTGATTCACAATAGCCATGGCTTTTTCTTTCTCTTCTTTTGTAGATCTACCACAGCCCCATAACAAAACAGGAAGAAAGTGAGTCAAATTTATGATCTATTGACATTATAAACCGCTAGCTGTCCTAATCACAGTTACTACTTTCACCAGTAATATGTAATATTGATGCAAGCATATTTATTGATGCCTCTGTGTAGAATAAAATTCAGACCTATTTTTTTAAATATGTCTACTTATTGAAATAAGGAAGTCACTTTATCTTAGCTTATGGTGTGGGTAGTAATAGTAATACAAAGAAGAACATTATATCTCCCTTGTTCTAAACACACGATGGAAATTATGTGCATTTCCATCCTAACATTTCATGTTTGATGTTGTTCATGCCTAAAACAAACATAATGCAATAGGATAGCTAAAAGCATTTTGTGTTATAAGAGTAAAAACGCTCTTCTTCCCCTGAAAAAAAAAAAAGATCTTTCCGTTTAAGGGTATTGGAGATGAAAAACCATACCCTTTATTCTCTCACTGCAGTCTCCTAGCGTGATCGACAAATGTTTGGTAGGTAAAACTTGTTATAGTAGGACCTAACTCTGTTTTCCTTTGTTTGAAACAGTGGAGCTGAATGAAGTGGGGTTCAAGTTTGTTAGGAAGTGCATCAATGTCATTGAGACCAAAGGTAAGACATGTACCAGAGTATTGGTGGTGTTTGAATTTGGTCACTCTGAATTTATTCTGGGGCAATTTCTCTAAAGTAGCAATGATGCCATTTGTTGGTCAGGACTCATTTTAGCAATGAAACCTATTTATAAGCCTTGAACACTAGACACAAATTTATAAAATTCTAGCAAATTCCAAACCAGTGGTATCCAAGCATATTGGGAGAATTTGTGGTTTCCTGCTTTTAAAGAGAAAGAGCTTAATTAATCAAATGGTACAAAGTTCTAAGTTATACAAGAGAATTGTGTCCTAGAGATCTACTGTACAGTGTAAAGCCAGAGTTAGCAATGCTGTATTGCAGACTTAAAAATGTGCTAAGGTGGTAGATCTTGTGTTAAGAGTTCTTATCACAAAAAAATAATAATGAATAAAGAAGGCCGTAGGAAAGATTTAGAGGTGATGAATATGTTTCTGCATAGACTGTGCTGATGGTTGGTTTCACTTATCTCCAAAGTCACCAAGTTGTATATATTAGATATGTACAGCCTCTTGTATTTCAGAGAGAGAGAGAGAGAGAGAGAAAGAGAAAGAGCATCAAACAGCATCAAATACCTGGGCACTCCTCAAGTAGTGTTATGAGAGTTCCATCACAAATAAATAAGAGTTCAATTTCTGCCACAATACATACTGGTTTAAAAATTGAGGGGGTGCAAAGCTGAACTCAGACAAATGTGGAATCAGTGTTTTTTTAGGTTGATGATACTCTCTAGTTTCTGAGAATATTTACAATGTGGGCAGGTAGTATATGAGCCAAGCCTCTTTATCTTTGAAATGTTGCTAGAATTTCCCTATATGCAAAATGGCCTTTTGTTTCACATATGCCATATTCCATCCCTTTCTTCCTTTATCACTGCTCACGGGCAACTCGGGGTTGATATTTCCTCCTTTTTCAATTAAACCCTAGCTCCCTTCCAAGATGGCGGCACTATTCTCAGCCACCCGCCGCTACACACCTAAGCATATTTTTCTATTTACTATAGAGTATATTCTTTTCTGTTCACATTAATGAAATATTGGTATAATCCAAATGAAAGTATGGAGAGAATAATTTGGAGAGAGGCTTCGAAACTGTTCCCCTAGAGCTTGGAGAGGGTAGGGAGACATTTTCCTCTTTGAACTGACACCAAGGTGTAAGTACCTATTTCTCTACCCTGAGGGAAATGAAAGGTCTAGCTATGGAAGCAAAACTGACCTCAATCTTTTTCCCTAGGGATCAAGACAGAGGGATTGTACCGTACTGTGGGCAGCAACATTCAGGTTCAGAAGCTGCTGAATGCCTTTTTTGGTAACAATTTTAATTTCATAATTCTTATTGGAAATTGTGTATCAAAATAAATGTGACCATAAGGCAAAGGAGACATTGCTATAAAAGGGTGTGGAATATTTAAGAAATAGTTTCAAAGGAAAAATGTACACATATTTGCCTACCCCGGCTCAGAGACAATCTTGCCTTGAAACAACTAGCATCTCTCCTTCTCCACATCATATTGACACCTCACCTCAGAACCTTTGCAATCTGGCTTCTACTCCAACCTCTCCACTGGAACTACTTTTGCCAGGCTTAGAAGATATCTTCTGTGAAATCCAGTGGACAATTTTCAGACTCTCTTGCTTGATCTCCTTGTGGACTACTCCCTCCTTTTTGAAACTTTCTTCATGTGTGACTTCTGTGACTCAACATCTTGTGATTTTTCTAAAATCTGTATTAAACCTTTCAAGTGACTCTAGTCAGGTCCTTTTTCCTCTTCTGATCTTTTCAATCTTGGCTGGGTATTTTCAAGCATTCCATCTTTGCTGCCCTTTGCTTCTTCCTCTACATGTATTGCTAATGAATAAATACTAACCTGGTTATGCATCACATTTTTTCCCTTTTTACATGTCTAGTAGTTTTTAAAGTTCCTATTTAAATTCCAGTTAGTTAACATACAGTGTGATAGTTTCACATGTATGATATAATGATTCGACACTTCCGTACAACAACAATTGCTCATTACAAATATAATCCTTAATCCCCATCACATATTTAACCCATCCCCCTACCCACCTCCCCTCTGATAGCCATCACTTTGTCCTCTATGGTTAAGAGTCTGTTCTTGGGGGCGCCTGGGTGGCACAGCGGTTGAGCGTCTGCCTTCGGCTCAGGGCGTGATCCCAGCATTCTGGGATCGAGCCCCACATCAGGCTCCTCCGCTATGAGCCTGCTTCTTCCTCTCCCACTCCCCCTGCTTGTGTTCCCTCTCTCGCTGGCTGTCTCTGTCGAATAAATAAATAAAAAATCTTTAAAAAAAAAGAGTCTGTTCTTGGTTTGCCTTTCTCTTTTTTTCCCCTATGCTCACTTGTTTGGTTTCTTAGATTCCACAAATGAGTGAAATCATACGGTATTTGTCTTTATCTGACTGACTTACTTGGTTTAGCGTAATGCTCCCTAGCTCCATCCATGTTGTTGCAAATGGCAAGATCTCATTCCTTCTGATGGCTGAGTTTTATATATATATATGTGTATATATATATATATATATATATATATATATATATATGCACACACACACATATATATACACATTTGTATATACATTTGTATATATATGTGTGTGTATGTATATGTATATACATTTATATACATATATATGTATATAAAAACATACACCACCTCTTTATTAATCAGTCAATGGGCATTTGGGCTCTTTCCATATTTTGGCTTATATTCATAGTGCTGCTATAAACGATGGGGTGCATTTATAATTCAAATTAGTATTTTGTGTTCTTTGGGTAAATTCCTAGTAGTATAATTGCTGGATCGTAGGGTAGTTCTCTTTTGAACTTTCTGAGGAACTGCCATACTGTTTTCCAGAGTGGACACACCAGTTTGCATTCCCACCAACACTGCAAGATGGTTCCTCTTTCTCTGCATCCTTGTCAACACCTATTGTTTCTTGTGTTGTTAATTTTAGCCATTCCAGCTAGTGTAAGGTGTTATCTCATTGTAGTTTTGATTTATATTTCCCTGATGATGAGTGATGTTGAGCATTTTTTCATGTATCTGTTGGCCATCTATTTGTCTTCTTTGGAAAAATGTCTATTCATGTATTCTGCCCATTTTTTAACAATTATTTGTTTTTTGGGTGTTCAGTTTTATAAGTTCTTTGTAGATTTTGGATATGAACCCTTTATCAGACATGTCTTTTGCAAATATCTTCTCCTGTTCTGTAGGTTGCCTGTTAGTTTTGTTGATCGTTTACTTTGCTGTGTAGAAGGTTTTTATTTTGATGAAATCCCAATAGTTTATTTTTGCTTTTATTTCCCTTGCCTCAGGAAACATATGTAATAAGAAGTTGCTTTGGCCGATATCAAAGAGGTTATTGCCTGTGTTCTCGTCTAGGATTTTGATAGTTTTCCATCACACATGTAGGTCTTTAATGCATTTTTTGTGTATGGTGTAAGAAAGTCTAGCTCCATTCTTTTGCATGTAGATTACCAGTTTTCTGAATACTATTTGTTGAAGAGACTGTCTTTTTTTCCATTGATATTCTTTCCTGCTTTATTGAAGATTAACCATACAGAGGTGGGTACATTTCTAAGTTTTCTATTCTGTTCTATGTGTCCATTTTTGTGCCATTGCCATACTGTCTTGATTGCTACAGATTTGTAATATAACTTGAAGTCCCTAATTGTGATGACTTCATCTTTGCTTTGCTTTTTCAAGATTGCTTTGGCTTCAGGGTCTTTTGTGGCCCCATACAAATTTTAAGATTGTTTGTTCTAACTCTGTGAAAAATGATGTCAGTAATTTGATAGGGGTTGCTTTGGGTACTATAGCCATTTTCATAATATTTATTCTTCCAATCCATGAGCATGGGATCTTTTTCCATTTCTTTGTGTCATCTTCAATTTCTTTCATCAGTGTCTTATAGTTTTCAGAGTACACATCATTTACCTCTTCAGTTAGGTTTATTCCTAGGTATGTTACGTTTTTTGTGCAGTTGTAAATGGGAGCAATTCCTTGATTTCTCTTTCTGCTGCTTCGTTATTGGTGTATAGAAATACAACAGATTTCTGAACATTGGTTTTGTATCCTGCAACTTTACTGAATTCATTTATCCGTTCTAGCAAGTTTTTGGTGTAGTCCTTCAGGGTTTCTAAATATAGTATCATGTCATCTGCAGATAGTGAATATTTGACTTCTTCCTTGCCAATCTGGAGGCCTTTTATTTTGTGTGTGTGTGTGTGTGTGTGTGTGTGTGTGTGTTGTCTGATTGCTGTGGTTAAGACCTCCAGTACTATATTAAGTATCAGTAATGAGAGTGGACGTCCCTGTGTTGTTCCTCACTGCAGAAGAAAAGCTCTCAGTTTTTCCCCATTGAGGATGATACTAGGTGTGGGTTTTTCATATATTCCCTTTATTTTGCTTAGGTATTCCCTCTAATCCTTTTTGAGGATTTTTTTATAATAATTTTTATTATATTATGTTAGTCACCATACAGTACATCCCTAGTTTTTGATGTAAAGTTCCCTGATTCATTACTTGTGTATAACACCCAGTGCACCATGCGATACGTGCCCTCCTTAATACCCATCACCAGCCTGTCCCATTCCCCCATCCCCCTCCCCTCTGAAGCCCTCAGTTTGTTTCCCAGAGTCCATAGTCTTTCATGGTTCATTCCCCCTTCTGTTTACCCCCCCTTTCTTCTTCCCTTTCTTCTCCTACCGATCTTCCTACTTCCTATGTTCCATAAATGAGTGAAACCATATGATAATTGTCTTTCTCTGCTTGACTTATTTTGCTTAGCATTATCTCCTCCAGTCCTGTTCATGTTGCACCAAATGTTGAGAAATTGTTCTTTTTGATGGCTGAGTACTATTCCATTGTATATATGGACCACAACTTCTTAATCCAGGATGCTACAGCATGTAATAATAGCAGGTGTAGTGTTTTTGTATTATAGAGTACATCATTATTGCCTCAGTATATGTTTGCATTACATCGCTTTACATTCTTGACTTAAAAATTCACATTGTCCTATTCCTGGCCAGTTACATCATATTTTATAAGCTATAGGACACTTTTTTATTTATGAAAGGGCTTAAAGCATGGCCCAGAATATTTAGTCTCTGAATAATTATTGAACTCAGATTAACTGTTTAGAATTCTCTGTCTAGTATCACTACATTCTTGTACCTAATATATAATAAGCTAAAACATGTGCCATGCTCAGCATCCTACTGATTCTCTTACAGGCTTCATTAGGACTGAATTGGTTCCCTCAAATCACACATGGCAATACAATTTGATTCATAATATCATAGAAAGTGGCAGGGCTGTCATATTGTATCTATTCAACATCAAGCTCCAAATATCAGTACTTACATGAATATCTGAAAAGTAGACCAAGAATTTCTAGATATAAAATATTTATACATAAAAAATAAAACAGTGTCAGTTTACTTATTTATGCATAAAAGTGGTAATCCCTGATCCTTTCCCCAATTCTAATTCTAGATTTGGTGATCCTTATTCATTTAGCAAATAATTTGAGTATCTACCAAGGGTCAGGCATTTTGCTCAAGGATGTAGATTAGAGTGAACATATATCACTTGCATTTCCTACCTTTATGGGGCTAACAGAATTTTTATTTGTGTGGGGTGATCGCCCTTCTAAGTTTTTTTTTTTTTTTTACGTCTTCTGGGGATTCTCACTGGGATCCTCAAAGTTGTCTTTCTTCTTTTCATCCTACCCTGATCTGTTCCCACACCATTGGGCCTGGCTGCCTTGGCTTTGTATAGGCTCATCATGATTTATCCCAGGAGGAAGAGCATCCCTCTCCTTTTGCTAGCACTGCATGTTTTTCTCTCTTCTTTCCTTAAGTCTCATGCTCTATGCCAGTCGAAAGTACACTTCCAGCTATGTTTTTTAACTTTAACAACCTTTAGACTACTTTCTTTATAGCAGCTTCTACAACACATGACTGTGGGATTTTTTCTGTTGTTTGCTAAAAGCTTCCATTCTTTCCCCACCTGAAAATCTGTCTTTTTGGCAAATAAAATATAACACAGACCATAGAGTCAATGGGAGGGGGGAACACATCCAAATCCATAATTATTTTTCATTCAGTCCACCATTGGGTTAGTCACATTCTTCCCCCTCCCAAGATTGTTGCACTATGCTCTAGGTTAACAGATCCTACAAACTGAGGGGTAGCATCTTCACTCACGCTGAATCCGTCATAAACTACTCTAGTCTCAGGGAAGCTAATCTGATTACCTCACAAACAGCGTGGTGCTACATCTAAGTGTTCTGTTTCTCCACCCCTTATCCAGTCATACTCATCTTATTAATGATAATGCCTATTATATTATAATATAATAATTACATATATTTATATTATAATCTTGATAATCATGCTCATGATAATACCAGTGTACCTAGCACATAGCTGGTACTCAATAACTGTTCCTTCCGTGGAACTCTAATATCTTGTGCTTCAGAGAGTATTTCACAATGACTGAAACAGAGGGGTGAGATAGAGCAGGGAGACTGGATGTATTGACATGTGTCCTTTATGAAGTTGATTCTGGCTGGGAAGCTGTACATGGAAAAGCATTATTCCCACGATACTGTTACCTAATGCCGGAGGCCGACTGAACTAAACAGAAGAGAAATGAACATAGTGAGTGAAGTAACAAATCATTGGTAAGATGTTACTTATTTAGGTTTTAAAATTTCTCCTTTTATCTTTATGCTATTAAAAGAAAATACATTTAATTTTCAGAAACCAAATGAAACACCTAATGTAATCATATGTAGACAGTTAAATAGAGTAGAGATGATCGTCGAGTTTTTTTAAAAAATTCATACCTAACTATTCAGCGTCTGAAGACTTTAGTATTAAACTCACATATATCTGGACAAATAGATAATAAATATGTATGAAAAAGGAACAACTTCAAATTATATGAGCTCTTTGAATAACAGAAAAATAATACCCTTAGCAAATAAAACAAAACCATATCGCACTCCACTTAGGAGCTGCAAAACTTGAACTCTATGCATTCATCTATAAAGCAACTCTGTAGGTTAATAACCTTTATTATACTCAAGTATAGTGGGGAGCTTTACCTTTCAATACATATCAAGGCATTTTTATTCCTAAGGTCAGGTGTGTGTGTGTGTGTGTGTGTGTGTGTGTGTGTGTGTGTTTTAAAAACTTATACAGGTTCAATACTTCAATCACAGTTATACTTAGTAACCTAGATAGGTACTTTGAGTATTCTCAGATCATGTGTGCTTTGCACCAGTACTACTAAAGGCTGGAATAATTTGTAAATAGTTAATGTCCTTTTTTTTTAAAAGATTTTATTTACTTATTTGACAGAGAGAGACAGCCAGTGAGAGAGGGAACACAAGCAGGGGGAGTGGGAGAGGAAGAAGCAGGCTCACAGCGGAGGAGCCTGATGTGGGGCTCGATCCCATAATGCCAGGATCATGCCCTGAGCCGAAGGCAGACGCTTAACCGCTGTGCCACCCAGGCGCCCCTAATGTTGTCCTTTTTAAAATTCTTTATTTGCCCTCAGTTTTGAAGCTAGAAATAAAGTTGGTGGTCTGAAAATTTGTTCTTTTTCCATTGTTTTCTTAAAATCTGAATAACTGATACCAAATTCATCTTTAGTTCCCATCTATTGCCCTTTTCTAGCATTCTTGTCAATGTGTGAAAAGTGGGATAGAAATATTTGTGTCAGGGGTGTCTTAATTTACAAAAAAGTTAAATTGTTGACATATGAGTCTGGTAACCTCTTTACCCTACCTGCTACCTGCTGCTGGGTTTCTAATCTGGAGAGTCTATCTGCTATCTCACCATGAATAAGGAACCAAGGAACTTTTTGCACTAATGTCTTATTGCTACTGTAACAAATCAGTCTTATGGAGTTAAAATCAAGATGTTGGTGGGATTGCATTCACTCTGGAGGCTCTAAAGGAGAATCTGTTCCTTTGCCTTTTGCAGCTTCTAGGAGCTGACTACTTTCCTTATTTCCTATGTGCCAGGCACTGTATCAGGTCGTAGGTGTAGAGCAGTGAAAAGACAGACAAAAATCCCATTCCTCATGGAGCAGAGTCTCGTAGCAGTTCATGGATGTAGTCATACATTTTTCTCCCAGAATAAACTCTGAAATATCCCAGACCCAGGGTTTTGTTGATCTCCACCTGGCAGTAGAGGCAATTAGAAAAGAGAAATCATAGTGGTCCTTTTTGAGAAAGCAGCCTGCTTCTTGAGCCAAGGTCTTTCATACTATTTATAAATGAAGCATTTAAGAAGAACATATTAACTTTGGGATAATGTAAAAGTATTCTTTTTTTCTGATATGGAGTATATGTCTCATTTCCTTTGTCTGAACTCCACTGGTTCTCATTTTCTTCCTGGTCTTATTGCTTATCTTCTGCCTCCTGTCTTGGCTTATGAACCCTTTTCTATTTTCCTTAGACCAGTCTTATAGTTCACACCATTTCATCCATTGATTCATCCAGTGTTTATTGAATGTCTACTATATGACAGACACTAGTGTTTATGGCTGCTGTTTACCTCTCTTTATCTTTTTTTCCCTCTCATTCTTCACATATCCCTTGCTTTCCATTCTATCAATTTACTTTCATAAAATGTCTCCCATTAGCTCATACTGGAGACCATTTCAGATACAAGTAACCAGTCAATTCAAACCAGTCAATTCAATCAGAAATGAAAGACTAGTATTCTCTAGATCGAACCTAGCTGTCATCTGGGAAAATTGCATTTACAGAATTCTCAGGTAGGTAGTACATGCTCTAGCATTCCTCAGTCTATGTTTTATTTTGTTTTTTTCACAAGATGCTTGGATCTCTAGGAATCTAATATCCAGCACAATGGCTGACATAAGAAATATTTGTGGAATGAATGAGTGCTGTAATGATAATCCCAAAAGTCACAAAACTTAGGACACAGTGCTGGCCACAACAAAATCCAGCTATAGCCCCATATTCATATATTTCTCATATAGTTTTAATAACGGTACAAGTAATTGCCAGTTACATTTAGCAATCTTTCACATACTTTTTCAAATAAAAACAAACATTACAAATCAGCAAAATTTGTAGAATAAGAATGCTCAGCAAGTCCCATTGTAGTATGAGTATACATTCTAAATTGATTTCACAGATTGATCAGTCTATACTTATACTCACAATTTTACATTCCATGGTAGGTACATGTACTGCTAAAATATAAACTGAGGCATATTACAAATTTCAAGACCTAATTTGGGGAAAATCCATTTGAATTGGGCAGCATTCTGTCTAGCAGATAGAAAAGAGCTGCAAGGCTCTGTAGAAAATGAAAGACTTTTATAGGCAGATGGGAGCAGCAATAGGATGTTATATTAGAGGGAAAAGTAGTTGCTTATTGCAAGGTTACTTTCCTTTAGGGAATGACAGGGGTCTATCAGACATATAATCTAACTAGTGCTGATCAAGTGATTCCTGATAGACTGGTTTAAAATTCCTTTTCTGGGAAAACCAAAATAATAATTAAGTCTCAATTTGGGCAATGTGGGGCTTAACATAAGTGACTTCATTTTGGGCCTGTTGTCTTATTTTTTAAGAAGTCCACCTTTTCTGAACAGACTCTCAGCCTAATTGAAAGATGTGATCAAAATTTAAGGCACCACTGCTACTTCCAGCTACTGCACTGGAGTGCTCACAGGTTATTGGTTTTTTGATTTTTGTTTTTTGTTTTTCTTTTCTGAATCTGTGTGGTATTCATATGTCATGACATCAGGTTCACATTCTTTAAGTTGTTCATTCTCTTTGCTCCTTTTCTGACGTTCTAATCTCAGGGAGGTCATTTTCTTGGTGATTAGCAGCTGTGAGCATGCATTTAAAGATTTTGAGAGAATACAGTGTACCAGGGAGACTGCTATGATTATTATAAGCAAGATAATTCCCAATGTCTGGAGTGTACTTTGGAGCCATGGTTACCAAGACCCAAACCAATCAGAATCTAAGAAAGTCAAAGAAAGTCCCTATTGAAGTTGCTTTCTTAATCCAAGTGAGTTGTTGCTGAGTCTCAACTTCCCCAGAGGTGTCAGTCCATGTGCAGCATGTGGTATTGGCCATAGCACAAACACCTGCCTGCTTAGCTGAAAGATAATCAAGGGCTATCCTATTATCAAAACAACTTTGTCCAGAGAGTCTAGGGAATTTTTGTTGGGCAGTTATTACTTGAGTAGTAGATTCAGGTATAGTTACCAGAGTTAAGGAGCATTGTCTTCCTGTGTATTAACAGAGACGAAAAGCAAGTAGTGAAAGGCAAAAGGAATAAAGGCTTCCTATTGGAGATGAAGATCCTGATCTACAGTCTTGGGAGAGCTCTTCACCTGTTATACGCAAACAATGCATCATGGAACACTACATCAAAAACTAAGGATATACTGTATGGTGACTAACATAACATAATAAAAAATTATTAAAAAAAAAAGAAAATCGTAAAGTGTAAAAAAAAAGAAAAGATGCCATCTACTTCTGGGGAGGAGCCTCCCTAGTCAATAATAATTTTAGATCTCCAGCTGGTGTGCAGTTCCAAGAGTCTGGAGGGGCTTTTTAAAACTGGGAGTTGTGGACCTAAGGTTCAAGTTCCAGAAGTTTGACTCCTGTCTGGGTAGTGAGGGGGACCTGGTATAGTCCCTTTCAAGGAGGTTCAAGAGCATTCTTTATTCTTAATGATTCCAAATTAGAAGGGTGGGAGAAAATTGGAAATATTAGTTTGGAAAATTATAGCTTGTAGCCTGGATAATTGAGGAAAGTAGCAGAATTTAGAATCAACTCCAGTGTAGAGTCATATAACAAAATCTCAATGGCAATAAATAGGACTAGAATTTGATATTTCAGAGTTGTGTTATAATTTTCTATAGACACATTCATTTTTTTCTACAATCACGCTCATTTCTATCAAAGATAATCCCAGTGAGACTAATTTGTTTGCAAAATAAGTCTAGTCTCACCACACCGGCCTGATTATTTATATGAGTGTAGCAAAAATAGATTGAACATATAAGCTCTTTTAAAATCTGCTTTGCTGGAACTTTTCATAAGTAATCTTAGAGTGGACTTTTAAAACCCTCTCCAGGCTAAGAAACCAAGCCAAGGACTCACCATCAGACTTCTGGAATACCCTTAGATTTGGATGAATTCCTCTCTTCATGAGGTCCCCAACATATTCTGAGGTCCTTAGGCCTGCCAGCAAGTGACCTCCTTTACTCACCTGGTTAGGCTGCCAGGAATCCTGTAAGCAAGGTACCAAGCTTGTTTTTCCAAGGGGCTTTATTGAGTCCATAGAGTCAACCTTAGTTCCTTAAAGCTGTCTTTTCATATTTGATCCTATGTATATTCTCACATACAACATTCCAGTCAAAGCATTGGTAACATAACCATTGTTTCCAGTTGTGTCTAAGGAGAACAGATTCTTACTGAACTTATTCAAATAAGTATATTGCCTTGAAAATAAGAAAACTCATTAAGTTTCCAAATTCTGGAGAAATCAGGTAGAGAGAAAAAGTAAATGGTTACATTCTGTTCAAAAAGTTATACTCTATAAAATAACTATAATTCATAGATAGCTTAAGAGAAAAAGGTCTCCTTAAATCTGGATAAAAGAAAACATTAATGAACCAGCAATGTTTCAAAGAAAAAGTTTTAAAAAATATAATTATCCTCATTAGATCATTCATCTTGGTGTTATTGTTGTTCTGCTTGAATCCAGTTTTTTTCATTAGTTCTGGACATTCTTGCTCAGTTCAGTTTTATACTGGTAAAGTTACCAGAAACCTGTATTCTAGAGTATTTGTCAGATTCTTTTCATGAATCTTTCCAAAGATGAAGTGCTTTTGCAAAAGCATCAGAGTAAATAATAACTGTCTGTAAATGGCAAAAGACTTATAAATGTCCATGGTTAAAGGTCTGATGGTAGTTCACTATAATAGAATTGTCAACAAAATTTGGTTATTTCTGTGACAGCATTTTATGGTAATTACTGGAATTATGACTGGTGATATTATACTAAGATGTATCAGATTTTTAGGAATTTCATATTTCTAAGTCGGTTATATCAATAACATGCATCCATGCAATATAACCTAAGATAGTTTATCATCATTTATCTAACAATATTCCCCATGTAATTTAACATACCGAATAAGCCTAATTAGTTTAACATTTCTCTTTAAAAGGTGAGAGACAAATCCTTTGAGATTTTCCAACGACCCTCTGAGAAATCTCAAAGTTAGTTTGAGGTAAAAATGACACCATTTAGAATTTGATTTTGAGAAAGTGTCAAAGGTTAGAACATTTGATTAAAAAGGATCAAAGACCCATTTGGTTATATATTTAACCAAAGTGACATAGAAGATGGTAAAGGCAAACAAGAAGTTTACATAGTTCTGAAAAAAACAGCTCTCTTAATACTGAGAAGACTGGGTTTTCTTAATTAATTAAGGACCTGATAAAGACAATGTGAAGTATAGTAAGTTATTTTGGTCAGACACAAAATCTTTGCTTCCCATGTAGATTACTTTATTAAAAGGTTAAGAAAAACCTTTCATAAGTTCTCATCAAGAGCAGACCAATAATCCAAGAAAATTTTGTCCTTTTAGCATATGAAGGAAAATTTTTAGCTTTAGTTATGTATTACATAAGTACACTATTGATATAATAGCTTGTTTTTAAAACCCTTGTTATTTCTAGTAGTTTTAATTACATCTATTAATTATAATTCTTAACCCTTAGAATCCTTAATTTCTAGTAAAAACCAAGAAGTAAACAATAGTAGACTGGAAAATTTATAAGTACATTTCATAATTTCTAGAAATGTATTCTTCCTTAGTGTGAATTTTCCAGAGTGGCACAAAATATGTTTAATTATAGACTCAGATATCTGTTTCTCTATAAAAGGAAGCCTAAGGTAGATAAACCTATGTTTAATAATTGATGTTTCAGTGTTTTATCTTATTTGGAACTGATCTAGATATTCAATGAATATCCATCATTTAACTTATCTCAGTATAACTTTAATGTTTTATCTTACCAAAAAGATTTAGGAAACTATTTTTAAAAATAGACGTACCATAAAGTATAATTATTGTTAAAATAACACTCTTAAAATATCATTGACTATATTCCTTATGTTGTGCCCTTTATTCCTCTGATTTATTCATTCCATAGCTGGAAACCTGTTTATAAATGTTTACTTACATCTATTTAACTTATTATTCTTAACAATTATGTTTAAATTAGTCATGAAAATTTTATGAAATATTACACAGCTAACCATTATATTAAGTTCTCTTTCTTTCTGATAAATGCTATAATAGAGATAACATGAGCTTATTTGACTTTTAGTAAACCTAGATAAAATAAAAGTGTTATATTTAATGCTGATAACTTTAAAGACATACCCGTTTTAATTAAACCAACAAACTTAAATGTGCTTTTATTTACTGAAGATTATCCTAGTTCACATGAACTTGAAAAACATTTGGGTTGATTTATATACTTCTGATAGTATGCTTGATTTATATAAATTCTTGTTTGCTTTTAAGCCAGTTAAATAGAGCTGTTTATAAATTAAGTTTGGCAATATCATCTGAAGGGTTGAAAAATATCACACATCTATAACATACATATATAGACATTCATAAATGTATAAACACAAAAGGAGATCTTATATATTTCGTTTTAGCTTAAGGGAGAAGGCCTAAAATAAAAAAAGCCTTTCTATCAGGCTCTGAATATAAACTTCCAATTTGGCCAACTTCTGAATATAGAGTTACCTTAAAAAAATCCTTTCAAATATCTTCTCAGGATTCAACTGGGACAAATAGTAAATATTCCTGACAGTGTTGAACAACACTTTGGATCCAAGAGTTGTCCTGAAAGAGGGTGCAGAAGATGCTACCCCCCAAGATCCAGAACCAAAAGAAACAAATAGCCAAAAGAAAGAAAGATGTAGGCCATTCCCCTGAGAGTAGGCAATGGTTGGGAGGACCCTAGACGCAAATCGAATGTGACCTGCATTTCTGTTCAGCCATAGCTAGCCATAAATGGGGTACAGCCCACATTTCTGTTTGGCAAATTTGGGAGACCCCCCCCCAACCTGACAGTTGCCAAGCCAAGCTCTCAGGACACAAAACAAGACAAAGAAGAAGGCAATGGCTGTCACAATAAAGACCAACAACCCATGACAAAAGTATCTGAAAGCAAAGTCATGAATCACAGTTCAAAAATTTAATTCTTACAAAAGTTTAATTCTGCAAATCTGAATTTGATAAGGAAGGGACACTCTAAATGTTTAGCTCTCTCTCATGACTAGGCATTACAGAGATCTGTGAGAACTGACTTTGGTAAGAATTCTCACCATTTGCTGGCTTCTGCCCATTTTTCTGGGATCCCATCTGTAGGCTCTAGAGCAAGTAGGGTGTCCCAGTGGGTATTATCATAGTCACCAGAAACTGTAGAGGAGGAAAAATAATTTTCCCTCTACCTTTTATAGTGAGTGCTTGACTGAGGCCCATTTATCTCTAGAAGACCTTCTAAATGGAGAAGCATACCTAGGTTAAAAGTTCTCCATTGTTGCCATTGTAATTCAAGATTATTTTAGTAAGGTTAAGTGCTTGTTCATCCTTAAAATAAAATTTCATTCATCTGAGGCTTCACACTGGAGCCAGTCCAGCTTAAGTCAGGCTCAGTCTGACCCCACCCAGTCTGGTTTCTAAATCAGTCTCAGTCTGATGCTGAACTCAGTCTGGTTTCCACATCAGACTCAGTCCAGAAAAATAAATGCTCACATAAAGTCTGAAAACTCATAATGCAAAGGCTGCAGAACTAGGATCCAAGAAGGACTTACCCACAACTTCCAGAGTCAGCAAGAAAGCAACAAGCTCAAGGGGCTCAACTGGTACCCTTGTGTGGTTGCTTGTTGTTCCTGGAGGCCTTTGGGAGTGGGTTTCTCCTTCAGATCCCATTTCCAACATCAGAACTGTTACAAGATAAAGTGAAGCATATTAAAAACTTAAAGTGTATTTGAGCAAAAATCAATTTGAATCAGACATCATCTTAGCAGATAGAAAGGAGTTCAGAGGAACTGTACAAAATGAAAGACTTTTATGGGCAGAAGAGAGCAGGAACATATTGGTTATTGCAAGCTTACTTCCCTTATAAAGGATGGGGCATTAAAAATCTCATTAGGAACCATATGATAATTGTCTTTCTCTGCTTGACTTATTTCACTTAGCATTATCTCCTCCAGTGCCGTCCATGTTGCAGCAAATGTTGAGAACTCGTTCTTTTTGATGGCTGAGTAATATTCCATTGTATATATGGACCACATCTTCTTAATCCAGTCATCTGTTGAAGGGCATCTCGGCTCCTTCCACGATTTAGCTATTGTGGACATTGCTGCTATGAACATTGGGGTGCATATGGCCCTTCTCTTCACTACAACTGTATCTTTGGGGTAAATACCCAGTAGTGCAATGGCTGGGTCATAGGGTAGCTCAATTCTTAACTTTTTAAGGGATCTCCACACTGTTTTCCAGAGTGGCTGTACCAACTTGCATTCCCACCAACAATGTAGGAGGGATCCCCTTTCTCCACATCCTCTCCAACAATTGTTGTTTCTTGCCTTGTCAATTTTTGCCAATCTAACTGGTGTAAGGTGGTATCTCAGTGTGTTTTGATTTGAATTTCCCTGATGGCTAATGATGTTGAACATTTTTTCATGTGTCTGTTAGCCATTTGTAAGTCTTCATTGGAAAAGTGTCTGTTCATATCTTCTGCCCATTTTATGATTTGTTTATTTGTTTCTTGTGTATTGAGTTTGAGAAGTTCTTTGTAGATCTTGGATGCCAGTCTTTTATCTGTCATTTGCAAACAACTTTTCCCATTCCGTGGGCTGCCTCTTAGTTTTTTTGACTGTTTCCTTGGCTGTGCAGAAGCTTTTTACCTTGATGAAGTCCCACAAGTTCATTTTTTCTTTAGTTTCTCTTGCCTTTGGAGACGTGTCATGAAAAAGGTTGCTGTAGCCAATGTCATAGAGGTTGCTGCCTATGCTCTCCTCTAGGATCTTGATGGATTCCTGTCTCACATCGAGGTCTTTCATCCATTTGGAGTTTATCTTTGTGTATGGTGTGAGAGAGTGGTCAAGTTTCATTCTTTTGCATGTAGCTGTCCAATTTTCCCAACACCATTGATTGAAGGCACTGTCTTTTTTCCACTGGATGTTTTTTCCTGCTTTATCAAAGATTAGTTGCCCAAAGAGCTGAGGGTCCATTTCTGGGTTCTCTATTCTGTCCCATTGGTCTATGTGTCTGTTTTTGTGCCAGTACCATGCTGTCTTTGTGATCACAGCTTTGTAGTACAACCAGAAATCCGGCAACATGATGCCCCCCAGCTTTGTCTTTCTTTTTCAACAATTCCTTGACGATTCGGAGCCTTTTCTGGTTCCACACAAATTTAAGGGCTGTTTGTTCCAATTTGAAAAATGTCATTGGTATTTTGATCGGGATAGCATTGAAAGTGTAGATTGCTCAGAGTAGCATGGACATTTTAACTATGTTAATTCTTCTGATCAATGAGCAAGGAATATTTTTCCATCTTTTTGTGTCTTCTTTAATGTCTTTCAAGAGTGATTTGTAGTTTGTTTCTGGTTAAGTTAATTCCAGGATAACGTATGATTTTTGGTGCTATTGTAAATGGAATTGATTCCCTAATTTTATCCCTTTTATCCCTTTTTGTTGTCTGATTGCTGTTGCAAGGACTTCTAGTACTATGTTGAATAATAATGGCGAGAGTGAGAATCCTTGTCTTGTTCCTGATCTTAAGGGAAAGGCTTCCAGCTTTTCCCCTTTGAGAATGATATTTGCTGTAGGCTTTTCATAGATGGTTTTTATGAGATTGAGGAATGTATCCTCTATCCCTACACTCTGAAGGGTTTTAATCAGGTAAGATTACTATATTTTGTCAAATGCTTTTTCTGCATCTATTGAGAGGATCATATGATTCTTGGCTTTTTTCTTGTTGATATAATCTATCACACTGATAGATTTGCAAATGTTGAACCACCCTTTCATCCAAGGGATGAATCCCACTTGGTCATGATGGATAATCCTTTTAATGTATTATTGGATCCTATTAGCTAGGATCTTGTTGAGAATTTTGGCATCCATATTCATCAGGGATATCGGTCTGTAATTCTCCTTTTTGATGTCGTCTTTGCCTGGTTTGGGGTTCAAGGTAATATTGGCCTCATAGAATGAGTTTGATACTTCTCCTTCTGTTTCTATTTGTTGAAATAGCTTTAGGAGAATAGGTATTATTTCTTCTTTGAATGTTTGGTAGAATTCCACGGGAAATCCTTCAGGCCCTGTCGTTTTGTTTTTTGGAAGGTTTTTAATCACTGTTTCAATGTCTTCATAATTAATTGGCCTGTTTAAGAAATCAATTTCTTCCTGTTTCAGTCTTGGTAGTTTATAGGTTTCCAGAAAGGCCTCCATCTCTTTCAGATTGCTTAATTTATTGGCATATAGCTGTTGATAAAAGTTTCTAATAATCCTTCCAATTTCATTGGTGTTGGTCGTGACCTCTCCTTTTTCATTCATAATTTTATTAATTTGGGTCCTTTCTCTATTCTTTTGGATAAGTCTTGCCAGTGGTTTGTCAATTTTATTGATTCTCTCAAAGAACCAGCTTCTAGTCCTGTTGATCTGCTCTACTGTACTTCTGGTTTCTAATTCATTGATTTCTGCTCTTATCATGGTCAACTGCTTCCTCGTGAGTGGATTAGGCCTGTCCCTCTGTTGCTGTTCCAGCTTCTTGAGGTGAGAATATAAAAACTGCATTTTAGATTTTTCTATTCTTTTCAGTGAGGCTTGGATGGCTATGTATTTCCCCCTTAGGACTGCTTTGTATCCCATAGGTTTTGGACCGTTGTGTTTTCATTCTGTTGGTCTCCATAAATTGTTTAATTTGATTTTTGATTTCCTGGTTTATCGAGTCATTCCTGAGGAGGATAGTTCTTAGTCTCCAAGTGTTTGAGTTTCTTCCAAATTTTTCCTTGTGGTTGAGTTCCAATTTCAGAGCGTCGTGGTCTGAGAATATGCAGGGGATAATTTCAATCTTTTGGTATTGGTTGAGACCTGTTTTGTGTCCCAGAACATGGTCTATTCTTGAGAATGTTCCATGGGCATTAGAATAGAATGAGTATTCTTTTGTTCTGGGGTGTAGTGTTCTATATATATCTATGAGGTCCAACTCGTCGAGTATGGCATTCAAAGCCTTTGATTCTTTGCTTAGCTTTTGCAAGGGTGTTCTGTCTATTTCTGATAGTGGGGTGTTGAGGTCCCCTACTATTAATGTATTTTTATCTATATGTCTCTTTATTGTGATTAAGAGTTGGCTTGTGTATCTTGCTGCTCCCCTGTTGGGGCATATATATTTATAATTGTCATATCCAGTTGTTGGATACATCCCTTAAGAATAATATAGTGCCCCTCTGTGTGTCTAACTATAGACTTTAGTTTAAAATCCAATCTATCTGATATGAGAATTGCTACCCCAGCTTTCTTTTGAAGTCCATTGGCATGAAAGATGGTATTCCAGCCCTTTACTTTCAGTCTGAATGTATCTTTGGGTTCAAAATTAGTCTCTTGTAGACAGCAAATGGATGGGTCATGTCTTTTTATCCAATCTGCAACCCTGTGGCATTATGGGAGCATTTATGCCATTCACATTGAGACTGAATCCTGAGAGATATGATTTTAATGATGCCATGTTGCCAGTAAAGTCTTTGTGTGTATCGGTTGTGACTTTCTGTTCTGTATCATGCTTGGGGCCGTTTTACCTTTATAGAACCCCCCCCTTAATGTCTCCTTTAGGGCTGGTTTCTTGGTTACGAAATTGGTTAATAACTGGCGATTCTGGAAGGTCTTTATCTCTCCATCAATTCTGAATGACAGCCTTGCTGGATAAAGGATCCTTGGCTGCATTTTTTTCTCTGAAAGAGCTTTAAAAATGCCCCTCCAACCCTTTCTCTCATTCCAGGTCTGTATAGACAGGTCTGACATAATTCTGATACCTTTGCCTTGGTACGTGAGAAATTTCTTTGCCCTGGCCGCTTTCAATACTGTATCCTTGGATCTAATATTTGCGAAATGCACTATGACGTGACGTGGCGTAGGTTTGTCATGGTTGAGCTTGGGAGGGGTCCTCTCTGCCTCTTGGACACGAATGTTTGTTTCCCTCGCTAGATTAGGGAAGTTTTCAGCTACAATTTGTTCAAATATCTCTTCTAGACCTCTGTTTTTCTCCACCTCCTCGGGGATGCCGATGATTCTGACATTGGAAAGTTTCATTGAGTCAGAAATCTCCCGTAACCTACATTCGTGGGCTTGGATTTTTTTACCTCCAGCTTGTATTTTTGTTTTTTCTTCTACTAACCCATCCTCCAATTCACTAATACTTTGTCTCGGTGACCCTGGCCGTCAGAGCCTCTAGTTTTGACTGCATTTGGCTCATAGAATTTTTAATTTCTGCCCGATTCACTCTCATTTCCGCCCTTAGAGATTCTATATTCTCATTAACATTTTCATTAATACTTTTTTCAAGTCTACACATCATCTTGACCATTGTTACTCTGAATTCCATTTCTGATAATTTGGTTACATCTATATCCATTAGTTCTGTGGCAGAGGCCACAGGCTCATTGCCTTTTCTTTGCTGGGGGGGATTTCTCCTTCTTGTCATTCTGATGAGGAGAGGATGCGGGGTTGTCCAGAGCCCAAATTATTGACCAGGAACCAGGCCTTGTGCACTTGTTTTATAGGGATCTTAGGGATGTGGGCTTCTTCTTTAAAGATTTTATTTATTTATGTGGCAGAGAGACAGCCAACGAGAGAGGGAACACAGCAGGGGAGTGGGAGAGGAAGAAGCAGGCTCCCAGTGGAGGAGCCGGATGAGGGACTCCTTTCCGGAACTCCGGGATCACGCCCTGAGCCGAACACAGGCGCTTAATGACTGTGCCACCCAGGTGCCCCGGGATGTGGGCTTCTTGGTTTTTCAGCCTGCCTTCTGGGGGAGGGGCCTGCCACACTGATACTCAGGCAACCCTGTTTGGGTAGAGTCTCTGTGTCCCCTGCGAGGGGGGATGGGGATGGGCACACTGTGAGCCGGTATTTCCAGGCTTTTGTTCTCTGGCAGCTTTCCCTGGCGGTTTGCTGTGCCTCTTCTGAGAGTCAGAGCAGCAGTGGCTGAATCTCAGCCTCTGTGTCAGAACAAAGGGATCGCAGTCCGCTCTCCGCTGAGCTCTTCTGGCCACTTTAACTCTGTTTCTGTTGGTGCTGCTCAATCCCAGCAGCGTCCCGGGATGTGTGCCCCACACCAGGAGTCCCAGCCCTCACTTCCAGGGCCAGCACGTCTCTGTCCTTTGTGTTTCTAACACCGCCAGTGTCCAGCTGCCTCTGGTGGCTCCAGAGCTCCATTTCAGTGTGGTTTGCAAGCACTCTGGAGCTCCAGTGTTCAGACTGGTTGCGCATGTTCCCTGCTCACAGTCTCAGTCTGGTCTCTTGCGGGTGCCATTCCCGGGTCAGCCTGCTCCCCAATGCATGTGGCTACCGCTTCCAGGTGCCTGAACGTGGTGCCTCCCTCCCCCTTCCATTTATCTTCCAATATCTGTGCACGGATTCACGGCTCCCCACTTCGTACCTCAATACTCTGTGCTGGAGCCTGCATCTCAGGTTGATCCCGTGGGTGTTCAGGATGGTCTGGTACCTATCCAGCTCGACTAAGGGGACCAGCTGAAAATGGGGACCCCCTACTCCTCCGCTATCTTAACCGACCTACATGAGGCAGGTCTTTCGTTATTGGTGCCTACATGATTCGGATTGGGCAAAGTTCAGAATGCACAGATGCCAAGCACCCCATGTTCCCAGAACTGTGGCTGTGCATTGTGCTCCTGGAAGGCAGTGGAGTGTAGGGGATCCGGCTTATGACTAGTGGCTCAGCGCAAATTTTGCTAACACTACCAGTCCGAGCCCTTCTGCAGTCAGGGTCCCTGAGAGCCACCTTGTCTGGGTCTCTATAACATCGCAGAGAGAAAGCAAAGCACCCAACAGACAGAGAATCAGTTCAGATGTCTGGACTGAAAGGAAAAGTGACTCAGACACAATAGCAGGACAGAGGCAACACACATAGGAGAATCCTATGAAGTGCCAGGTTCTGGTGAACAGGGGACACTGCACTGCAGGGTATTACAGGCCCTCTTCTTCATGGAGCTACTACTTTCAAGAGTAGAAGACGTAGCTGACTTTCCTAACAAAAAGAAACAGATGCAAAACAGTAGACAAAATAGGAGACAGAGAAATATATCCCAATGAAAGAACAGGACAAAATCACAGCAGGAGATGAAAGAAAAAGAGAAATAAATAATATTCCTGATAGAGAATTTTAAAAAATGACCATAAGATACTCACTGGACTTCAGAAAAGCGTGGAGGACATCACTGAAAAACAGGACAAGGAGATAAAAAAAATATCAAAAATGAAGAACTCAATAAATGAAATTAAAATGCAATAGATTGTAACAAATAGCAGGCTAAAAAAATCAAAAGAACATATCAGTGCCCTGGAGTATAGAGTAATGGAAAGCAATCAGTCTCAGCTGAACAGAAGAGAGATAAATACTACATAATGAGAATAGACTTAGAGAAATCAGTGACACAATCAAGCGTAATAACATTTGCATTATAGGGATCCCAGAAAGAAAGGGGGGACACAAATGTATTTGAAGAAATAATAGCTAAAATTCCTGAATCTAGGGAGGGAAACAGAGATCCAGGTTCCAGAGGCACAGAGATCCCCAAAAAAATTCAAGCCAAGGAGGTCCACTCCAAGATACATAGTAATTAAAATGGCAAAAATAGTACAGAGGAAGAATTTTAAAGGTTACAAGAGAAAACAATACAGTTATGAGAAAGAAAACCACATAAGGCTTTCAGCTTATTTTTCAGCAGAAACTTTGCAAGCCAGAAGAGAGAGGCATGATGTATACAACGTGCTGAAAGGGAAAACTCTGTAGCCAAGAATACTCTATCCATCAAGGCTATCATTCAGAATAGAAGAGAGATAAAGCATTCCCGAGACAAACAAAAGTTAAAAGAATTCATGACCAGTAAACCATCCCTGTAGGATACTGTCTTAGTATCCTCTCAGAAGAGGAAAATCAAAGAAGGGAGTGCATACTTAAAATGTTTTTGGAATCTGGTTTGAGGCAGGTCTTTCATTATTGGTGCCTGCATGAAAGTTCTGTGTGCACAGATTCAGAATATTAAGGGGGACTCTCTGAATGAAAAACAAAATCCATAAGTAAGAGTAAGAAAATAAGCACAGAAGCAAAAAGAAAAAAGTATATCTGTAAAAAGCAGTCAAGTAAAGCACAAAATAAAAGGATGCAAAACATAAACCAAATATAGGAAATGTGGAGGCAAGAGGAGTAAAGAATGAGTTTAAAATTAATATAGACTACAATATTCAGAAGATAGACTACAAGATGCAGAAGATGTTACTTATAGAAGGAATGGTAACCACAAAGGAAAAAATAAGATTACATATGCAAAAAAATAGAGTAAGGAATTCAAGTATATCACTAAAGAAAATCAGCAAACCATGAAAGAGAGAAAAAGAAGAAAGGATATGAAAAAAACCCATGAAACAAGTAACAAAAAGGCAATAAATACATATCTATCAATGCTTGCTTTGAATGTAAATAGACTAAATGCTCCAATCAATAGACATAGGGAAACAGAGTAGATAAAAAAGCAAGACCCATGTATATGCTGCTTATAAGAGGCTCATTTCAGACCTGAAGACACTTGCAGATTGAAAGTGAGGGGATAGGGAAACATATATCATGCAAATGAATGTCAAAAGAAAGCCGGACTAGCAATATCATAATGTATTGGACAAAATAAACTTTAAAATGAAGACTGTAACAAGAGACAAAGAAGGATACTATATAATAATAAAGGGAATGATCTAACATTTTCTAGTGCAAATGGAACATTCTCCAGAATAGATCACATATTAGCTCACACAACCAGCTTTAATAAATTAGAAAAGACTGAAGTCATACCATGCATCTTTTCTGACCACAATGCTATGAAACTAGAAGTCAACCATGAAAAAAAAATCTGGAAAGACCACAAATACATTGATGTTAGACAACATGCCACTAAACAATGAATGGGTCAGTGAAGAAATCAAAGAAGAAATAAAAAAGTACATGGAGACAAATAAAAATGAGAACACAAAGGTCCAAATCCTTATGGTTGGAACAAAAGAGTTTTTAAGAGAGAAGTTTCTGGCAATACAGCCTAACTCAAGAAGCAAGAGAAACCTCAAAACCCTCACCTTATACCTACAGGAGCCAAACAACAACAACAACAACAAACAACCATAACCTAAACAGCAGAAGGAAGAAAATAATAAAAACTAGAGTAGAAGTAAATGATATAGAAACTAAAAAATAATAGAACAGATCAATGAAACCAGGAGCTGTTTCTTTGAAAATTTCAACAAAATTAATAAACCAATAGCCAGACTCATTTAAAGGAGAGAGAGAGACAGAGAGGACTCAAATAAACAAAATCACCAATGAAAGAGGAGAAATAACCAACACCCCAGATATACAAACAATTATAAGAGAATATTATGAAAAGCTATATGGTAACAAATTAGACAACCTAGAAGAAACGGGTAAATTCCTAGAAACATATGACCCACCAAAACTGTACCAGGAAAAAATAGAAAATTTGAACAGACTGTTTACTGGCAAAAACATTGACTCAGTAATCAAAAAACTCATAACAAATAAAATACCAGGACCAGGTGGCTACACAGGCAAATTCTTACTTATTTTTCTCCAATCATTAAAAAAACCCCAAATTTCCAAATTCATTCTATGAGGTGAGTATAACCCTAATACCAACCAAAACCAGAGATAGACACCACAAAAAAGGAGAACTATAGGCCAGTATCTCTGACGAACATAGATTTAAAAATCCTCAACAAAATACTAGCAAACCGAATCCAACAGTACGTTAAAAAAACCATTCAACACAATCAAGTGGGATTTATTCCTGGGACACGAGGTGGTTCAATATTCACAAATCAATCAACATGATATATCACATCAATAAGAGAAAGGATAAGAACCATAAGATCGTTTAAATAGATGCAGAGAAAGCATTTGACAAAGTACATATCCATTTATGATGTCTCCTCAACCAAGTAGCTATAGATGGAATGTACCTCAACATAATAGAGGATATATATGAAAAACTCACAGCTAATCTCATACACGATGGGGGAAAAATTGACAGTTCCCCCCCTAAGGTCAGGAAGAAGACATGGATGTCCACTCTCACCACTGCTATTTAACGTAGTACTGGAAGTCCTGGCCATGAAAATCAGACAACGCAAAGAAATAAAAGCATCCAAATCCATAAGGAAGAAGTAAAACTTTCACTATCTGTAGATGACAAGATACTATATATGGAAAACACAAAAGACTCCAAAAAACTAGTAGAACTGATAGTTCATAAAATTCACAGGATACAAAATCAATGGGCAAAACTATGTTGCATTTCTATACACCAATAATGATGCAGCAGAAAGAGAAATTAAGGAGACAATTCCATTTACAATTGCACCAAAAATAATAATATACCAAGGAATAAACCTAACCAAAGAGGTGAAAGACCTTTACTCTGAAAACTATAAAACACAATGAAAGAAACTGAAGATGACACAAAGAAATGCAAAGATACTCCATGCTCCTGGATTGGAAGAACAAATATTGTTAAAATGGATATACTACCCAAAGCAATCTACACATTTAATGTAATCCCTATCAAAATGCCAACAGCATTCTTCACATAGTAGACCAAATAATCCTAAAATTTCTGTGGAGGCACAAAAGACCCCGAATAGCCAAAACAATCTTGAAAAAGAAACATAAAGCTGGAGGTACCACAATTCCAGACTTCAAGTTATATTACAACCCTGTAGTAATAAAAAATGTATGGTGCTTCAATGAAAATGGACACATAGATCAATAGAAAAGAATAGAAAACCCAGAAATGAACCCACAACTATATGGTCAGTCGGTATTAGACA
This sequence comes from Ursus americanus, assembly GCF_024610735.1. Classification (NCBI taxonomy): domain Eukaryota; kingdom Metazoa; phylum Chordata; class Mammalia; order Carnivora; family Ursidae; genus Ursus; species Ursus americanus. The sequence continues at coordinate 67,956,099 of NC_142164.1, forward strand.
AAGCAAGAAAGAATATCCACTGGGAAAAAGACAGTCTCTTCAACAAGTGGTGTTGGGAAACTGGACAGCAACATGCAAAAGAATGAAACCAGACTACTATTTTACAGCAAACACAAAAATCAATTAAAAACTCTGGGAAACAAACTGAGGGCTTCAGAGGGGAGGGGGCAGGGGATTGGGATAGGCTGGTGATGGGTATTAAGGAGGGCATATATTGCACAGTGCACTGGGTGTTATACACAAATAATGAATCATGGAACATTGCATCAAAAACTGTGGATGTACTGTATGGTGACTAATATAAGAAAATAAAAAAATTATTAAAAATGGATTAAAGACCTAAATATGAGACCTGAAACCATAAAAATTCTAGAGGAGAATACAGGCAGTAATCTGTTTGTTGATTATTTCTCCTCTCTCACTTGTGATTTTATTTATTTGGGCCCTGTCTCTATTCTTTTTGGTAAGTCTGGGTAGAGGTTTATCAATTTTGTTTGTCTTTAAAAAAAAACAGATCCTGATTAATTTATCTATTCTGTTGTTTTTGTTTTTGTTTTTAGTTTCTGTATCAATTTATTTCTGTTCTAATCTTTATTACTTCTTTCCTTCCACTGGATTTAGGCTTCATTTGTTTTTCTTTTTCTAGCTCCTTTAGGTGTAAGGGTGGGTTGTATTTTTTTGCTTCTTGAGGTTGGCCTGTATTGCTTTACTCTTCCATTTGGGGACCTCTTTTGTTGCATCCTAAAGGTTTTGGACAGTTGTGTTTTCATTTTCATTTGCTTCCATGTATTTTCTTATTTCTTTTTAAATGTTTTTTTCTTTTTCTTTTCTTTTTTCTTTCTTTCTTTTCTTTTTTCTTTCTTTTTTTTTTTTTAGAGAGAGAGAGCTTGCATGCGAGTTGGGGGGGGGATGGCGGTGGGAGGGGCAAAAGGAGAGGCAGAGAGAGAATCTTAAGTAGGCTCCATGCCCAGCATTGAGCACAAGGCAGGGCTGAATCTCATAACTCTGAGATCATGACCTGAGCCAAAATTAAGAGTAGGACGCTTAACCAACTGAGCCACCCAGGCACCCTTGTATTTTCTTCTTTCTTATTTGATTTCTTGGTTGACCCATTCTTTATTTAGTAGCATGTTATTTAACCTCCATGTATTTGTGGTGTTTCCAAAATTTTCTGGTAGATGACTTCTAGTTTCATAGTGTTGAGGTCAGAAAAGGAGTATGGTATGATTTCAGTCATTTTAGTCTACTGTTTTAGGATAGAATGTTCTGAATATGTCTGTTAAGTCCATCTGGTGCAGTGTGTCATACAAAGCATTGTTTCCTTGTTGATTTTCTGCTTAGATGATCTGTCCATTGCTATAAGTGGAGTGTTAAAATCCCCTACCATTATTGTATTATTATCAATGAGTTTCTTTATATTTGTTATTAATTGTTTTACATATTTGTGAGGTCAATTGTTGGGTGCATAAATATTTGTAGTTGTTATATCTTGGTGGATTTTCCCTGTCATGATTTTATAGTACCTTTCTTGGTCTCATTACAGTCTTTGTTTTAAAGTCTGTTTTGTCTGATTTAAGTATTGCTACTCTGGCTTAATTTTGACATTCTTTTGCATGATAAATATTTCTCCATCCCCTCATTTTCAATCTGCAGGTATCTTTAGGGATAATTTGAGTCTCCTGTAGTCAGCACATAGATGGCTCTTGCTTTTTATCCATTCTGATACTCTGTGTCTTTTTATTGGAGAGCTTAGTCCATTAACATTCAAAGTAATTCTTGATAGATATGTATTTGTTGCCATTTTATTACTTGTTTTGTCATTAGGTCTGGAGATTTCTCTGATCCTTTCTTGTCTTTGTCACTTTTGGTCTCTTCTTTGCACTTATAGAATCCCCTTTAATATTTCTTGCAGGGCTGGTTTAGTGGTCAGGAACTCATTTAGTTTTTGTTTCGTTTTGTTTTGTTTTGTTTTGGCTAATTGATTGATTGATTGATTGTCTGGGGAACTCTTTATCTCTCCTTCTGTTCTGAATGATAGCCTTGCTGGATGGAGTATTCTTGGCTGCAGATTTTCCCATTCAGCAGTTTACATATATCATGCCCCTTTCTTCTGGCTTGCCAAATATCTGTTGAGAGAGCTGCAGCTAGTCTTATGGGTCTTCACTTGTATATTAGAGACTTCTTTTGTCTTGCTACTTTTTAAATTTTTTCTTCATCACTCTATTTTGCAAATTTAATTACAATCTATCTTGGTATTGGCCTGCTTTTGTGGATTTTGATGGGAGTTATCTGTGCCTCCTGAATCTGGATATCTGTTTCCCCAGATTAAGGAAGTTTTTGGCTATGATTTCCTCAAATTTTCTGTTCCCCTTTCTGTCTCTTCTTCTTCTGGGACTGCTAAAATACAAATGTTATAACATTTAATGGAGTCACTGAGTTCCCTAAGTCTATTCTTGTATTCCATAATTCCTCATTCTCTCTTTTGTTCATCTTCAGTGTTTTCCATTATTTTGGTCTGTGAATCATTTACTTGTTCTTCTGCTTCTTCCAGCTTTGTGTTCATTGCATTGTATGTTTCCAATTTCAGTTACTGTATTTTTCAGTTCTGACTGATTCTTCATTACCTCTTTTATCTTTGTGGTAAAGGTCTCCCTGAAGTTTTCCATTCTTTTCTCCAGCTCAGTGTGTATCCTTATGATTGTTCCTTTAAATTCTCCATCAGATGTGTTACTTATATCTGTTCCACTTACATCTCTGGCCTCAAACTTATCTTGTTGTTTTAATCAGAATAAATCCCTCTGGCTTTGCATTTTGTCTAACTCTCTGTCTTCTTCTGTGTGTTAGCAAGGCCTGTTATGTTTCCTGTTCCTACGAGAAATGATTTTATGAAGAAGAGGTCATATAGTGTCCATGGCCTGGTGCTTCCCAGAGTGTCTGTGGTGTGGTGTATTCTCTGTGTGCTCTGCTGTTGTGTTTTAGCTGCTCTATCCTTCAGGCCAGTCATCTGCAGAGGCTATCCTTCCCTGCTGTGGGCAGTGTTTGGTTTGAATGTGGCCAGTGTTAACTAGGTGTGCTCTGGTCAGCTTGTGTCATGAAATCTGACACCACTTCTACTAGAACTGAAGCCTAGCTGCACTCCCTGGTCCAGAGTCATGCTCTGGGCAGGGTTTTGTGCTGATCTTCTGGAAGAGGGGCCCCACAGTGCTGGAAGTGAAGCAAGCATGACTGAGAAGGGCAGTTCCACTGGAGCACGGGGGGTGATGTTTGATTTAAGCTACTTAGGCAGCTAGTGTTGGTACTGTATTACTTCCCACAGGTGGCTCTGTATTTATGCTGAGGTTCAGGAAAGGGAAATGGTGCTGTCATTCCCCTGTTTCAGGATAGGCATCTTTGTGAATGCTGCCTATCAGGAATGTGCTCAGAATAATCTCCTTCCTGTGTGTCCAGAATTCAGAATTCTTCCTTGCTCTCTGCCCCCAGGATGTTTGCCTGCCTTCTCTCCAGGAGCAGAGCAGTGCCCTCCAGGCTTATACCAGCCAAACCCACTGTCCTTTAAAACTCTGGATTTAAGTCCCTCTGGTTGCAAGAACCCCGAAAATTCATTTCCTCTCATTGTTCAAGCCAGTGACTTTGAGGAAATGTTCTATTTATGCATTCCCATGTGCTCCTCTCTCACTTGCTCTGCACTACGACCATGGCTCCCTCCCTTCCACAGTACCTGTGATCCCTTTTTTCCCTAAGCCCTGTTTCTGCACTTCCTACCTTCCTTGGTGTGGCCTCTTTTCTCCCTTCAGTTGTGGAGTTTCTTCTGTCACTTTTCAGGTCAATTTCTGGATTATTTAGGATGATTTGATAATTGTCAGTTGTATTTGTGGATGGATAGGAGCCTAGGGTCCTCCTACTCTGCTGCCATTTTACTCTGTCTCCAGGTGCATTTTATTTTTTTTTAAGATTTTATTTATTTATTTGACAGAGAGAGACAGCCAGCGAGAGAGGGAACACAAGCAGGGGGAGTGGGAGAGGAAGAAGCACGCTCCCAGCTGAGCAGGGAGCCCGATGCAGGGCTCGATCCCAGAATGCTAGGATCACGCCCTGAGCTAAAGGCAGATGCTTAAGGACTGAGCCACCCAGGCGCCCCTCCAGGTGCATTTTAAATTCACGTGTCTTTGCTGTGTCTCAGGCAGTGTTATTTAGTGTGCCGTCTTTTTAAGGGTGTGGTCTTAGTTTCCTGTAGCCCTCTGGCTCTCTGAGTTAAGCCCCACTGATTTTTAACATTCCTGCTGTAAGCCCAACTAAGTATCAAAGCCACACATTTTGGGGACTCATCTTCCCATTGTGGGTCCCCAGGCCTGGGGATGCCTAGTGGGTGACACCGTCCCTTCTCTGTGCTTTTCATGCCCCTTCTATTTGTGGTTGACCATGCTGGGAGTTTGGTTCCCAACCTTTTCTACAGCTCTCCTACCCTTTTTGATGTGGTCTTCTCTTTACAACTAGCTGTGGAAGATCTGTTCTGCTAGTCTTCAGGATATTTTCAGAGTTAGGTGAAATGTAGTTCTTGCCTCAGTGACTCTGTGGAATGAAGTGAGCTCAGGTTCCTACTACTCTACCATAATCCCTGCACTCTCATTTTCTTTCTTTCTTTTTTTTTTTTTAAATCTTCTATGAGTATTTTCTTTGTGGTTACCAGGAGATTTTTGTAGAACATCTTAAAGTTTTAAAAGTTTACTTTAAGGTGAAAATAAAAATCAATCCATAAAAAACTTTATATTTTTGCTTCTGTACCACACAGTTTGTTATTAATATGACAACAGACATCTTTTATATTGTATATCCATTAATAAAATTTTTAATTATAGTAATTCTTAATTTTTTGTCCTTTAACTTTTATAATAAAAAGTTAGACACCACCAATAAAGTATTATGAGATTATTTTTTTCTTTCTTGAGGCTGAGAAGTATTTTTTTTTAATTTTATTTACTAGTTCTGTAACATATAGTGCAATATTGGTTTCAGTAGTAGAATTCAGTGATTCATCACTTACATACTACACCCAGTGCTAACCACAACAAGTGCCCACCTTAATACCCATCACCCAATTAGCCCCTCCCCCACCCACATCTCTCCATCAACCCTCAGTTTATTCTATATAATTAAGAGTCTCTTAGGGTTTGTTTCCCTCTCTTGTTTTTTTTCTTTTCCCCCCTTCCCATATATTCATCTGTTTTGTTTCTTAAAGTCCACATATGACATTTATCTTTCTCTGACTGATTTATTTTGCTTAGCATAATAAAGTCTAGCTCCAGTCACATCATTGCAAGTGGCAAGATTTCATTCCTTTTTGACTGAATAATATTCCACTATATATATATATATATATATATATATATATATATATATGTATATATATATATACACACACACACACACACACACACACACACACCACTTATTACTTATCCATTTATCAATTGATGGACATTTGGACTCCTACATAGTTTGGCTATTGTTGGTAATGCTGCTATAAACATTGTGGAGCATGTACCCCTTCGAATCTGTATTTTTGTATCCTTTGGGTAAATACCTAGTAGTACAATTGCTAGAGCATAGGGTAGTTCTACTTATACCTTTTTAAGGACTCTCCATACTGTTCTTCAGAGTAGCTGCTCCAGTTTGCATTCCCACTAATAGTGGAAGAGGATTCCCCTTTCTCTGCATCCTTGTCAACACCTCTTATTTCTTCTGTGTTGTTGATTTTAGCTATTCTGACGGGTGTGAGGTGGTATCCCATCATGGTTTTGATTTGTATTTCCCTGATGATGAATGATGTTGAGCATCTTTTCATGTGTCTGTTAGCCATCTGGATGTCTTCTGGAAAAAGTGTCTATTCATGTCTTCTACCTATTTTTTAACTAGATTATTTGTTTTTGGGGTGTTGAGTTTGATAAGTTATTTATAGATTTTGTATACTAATCCTTTGTCAGATACCTTATTTGCACTTATCTTCTCCCATTCCATAGGCTGCATTTTAGTTTTGTTATTATCTTTACTGTGCAAAGGAATTTATCTTGATGAAGTCCCAATAGTTAATTTTTGCTTTTGTTTTCCTTGCCTCTGGCAATGTGTCTAGTAAAAGGTTACTACAGCTAAGGTCGAAGAGATTGCTGCCTGTGTTCTCCTCTAGGATTTTGATGGATTCCTGCCTCACGTTTAGATCTTTCAACCATTTTGAGTTTATTTTTGTGTATGGTGTAAGAAAGTATCCAGTTGCATTTTTCTGTGTGTCACTGTCCTGTTTTCCCAACACTGTTGAAGAGTCTGTCTTCTTTCCATTGGATATTCTTTCCTGCTTTGTCAAAGATTAATTGATCCTAGAGTTTTGGGTCCATTTCTGGGTTTTCTGTTCTGTTCCATTGATCTATGTGTCTGTTTTTCTGCCAGTACGATTCTGTCTTAATGTATACAGCTTCATAATATAACTTGAAATCCAGAATTGTGATGCTTCCAGCTTGCTTTTACTTTTCAAGATCACTTTGGGTAATTGGGTTCTTTTGTGGTTCCATAAATTTTAGATTTTTTTTTATTAATGATTTTTTATTATATTATGTTAGTCACCATACAGTACATCCCCGGTTTCTTATGTAAAGCTCTATGATTCATTAGTTGCGTATAACACCCAGTGCACCATGCAATACGTGCCCTCCTCACTACCCATCACAGGTCTATCCCATTCCCCCACCCCCCTCCCCTCTGAGGCCCTCAGTTTGTTTCTCAGAGTCCATAGTCTCTCATGCTTCATTCCCCCTTCTGATTACACCCCCTTTCTTTATCCCTTTCTTCCCGTACCGATCTTCCTAGTTCTTATGTTCCATAGATGAGAGAAATCATATGATAGTTGTCTTTCTCTGCTTGACTTATTTCACTTAGCATTATCTCCTCCAGTGCCATCCATGTTGCAGCAAATGTTGAGAATTCATCTTTTCTGATAGCTGAGTAATATTCCATTGTATATATGGACCACAACTTCTTAATCCAGTCATCTGTTGAAGGGCATCTCGGCTCCTTCCACAATTTAGCTATTGTGGACATTGCTGCTATGAACATTGGGGTGCATATGGCCCTTCTCTTCACTACGTCTGTATCTTTGGGGTAAATACCCAGTAGTGCAATGGCTGGATCATAGGGTAGCTCAATTTTTAACTTTTTAAGGGAACTCAACACTGTTTTCCAGAGTGGCTGTACCAACTTGCATTCCCACCAACAATGTAGGAGGGATCCCCTTTCTCCACATCCTATCCAACAATTGTTTTTTCTTGCCTTGTCAATTTTTGCCATTCTAACTGGCATCAGGTGGTATCTCAGTGTGGTTTTGATTTGATTTCCCTGATGGCTAATGATTTTGAACATTTTTTCATGTGTCTGTTAGCCATTTGTATGTCTTCATTGGAAAAGCGTCTGTTCTATCTTCTGCCAATTTTATGATTTGTTTATTTGTTTCTCGTGTATTGAGTTTGAGAAGTTCTTTGTAGATTTTGGATACCAGTCCTTTATCTGTAGTGTCATTTGCAAATATCTTCTCCCATTCCGTGGGCTGCCTCTTAGTTTTTCTGACTGTTTCCTTGGCTGTGCAAAAACTTTTAATCTTGATGAAGTCCCATAAATTCATTTTATCTTTCGTTTCTCTTGCCTTTGGGGATGTGTCATGAAAAAGGTTGCTTTGGCCGATGTCGTAGAGGTTGTTGCCTATGTTCTCCTCTAGAATTTTGGTGGATTCCTGTCTCACATCGAGGTCTTTCATCCATTTGGAGTTTATTTTTGTGTATGGTGTGAGAGAGTGGCCAAGTTTCATTCTCTTGCATGTAGCTGTCCAATTTTCCCAGCAGCATTTATTGAAGAGACTGTCTTTTTCCCACCGGATGTTTTTTCCTGCTTTATCAAATATTAGTTGCCCAAAGAGCCGAGGGTCCATTTCTGGGCTCTCTATTCTGTTCCATTGGTCTATGTGTCTGTTTTTGTGCCAGTACCATGCTGTCTTTGTGATCACAGCTTTGGAGTACAGCTCAAAATCCGGCATTGTAATGCCCCCAGCTTTGTTTTTCCTTTTCAACAGTTCCTTGGAGATTCAGGGCCTTTTCTGTTTCCATACAAATTTAAGGGCTATTTGTTCCAGTTCTTTGAAAAATGTCCTCGGTATTTTGATCGGGATAGCATTGAAAGTGTAGATTGCTCTGGGAAGCATGGACATTTTAACTATGTTAATTCTTCTGATCCATGAGCATGGAATATATTTCCATCTTTTTATGTCTTCCTCAAAGTCCTTCAAGAGTGATTTATAGTTTCTAGAACATAGGTCCTTTACTTCTCTGGTTAAGTTAATTCCAAGGTAACGTATGGTTTTTGGTGCTATTGTAAATGAGATGAATTCCCTAATTTCTCTTTCTTCAATCTCGTTATTCGTGTATAGAAATGCAACTGATTTCTGAGCATTGATTTTGTATCCCGCCACATTACTGAATTGCTCTATAACTTCTAATAGTTTGGGAGTGGATTCTTTTGGGTTTTCCACTTACAGTATCATGTCATCTGCAAAGAGAGACATTTTGACTTCTTCTCTGCCGATTTGGATACCTTTTATCCCTTTTTGTTCTCTGATTGCTGTTGCAAGGACTTCTAGTACTATGTTGAATAATAGTGGCGAGAGTGGGCATCCTTGTCGTGTTCTTGATCTTAAGGGAAAGGCTTCCAGCTTTTCCCCATTGAGAATAATATTTGCAGTAGGCTTTTCATAGATGGCTTTTATGAGATTGAGAAATGTACCCTCTATTCCTAAACTCTGAAGGGTTTTAATCAGGAAAGGATGCTGTATTTTGTCAAATGCTTTTTCTGCAACAATTGAGAGGATCATATGGTTCCTGAGTCTTTTCTTGTTGATATGATGTATCACGCTGATTGGTTTGCGAATATTGAACCACGCTTGCATCCCAGGTATGAATCCCACTTGGTCATGATGGATAATCCTTTTAATGTACTGTTGGATTCTATTAGCAAGGATCTTGTTGAGGATTTTGGCATCCATATTCATTACGGTAATCGATCTGTAATTCTCCTTTTTGATGGGGTCTTTGCCTGGTTTGGGGATCAAGGTAATATTGGCCTCATAGAATGAGTTTGGTAGCTTTCCTTCTGTTTCTATTTTTTGAAATAGCTTTAGGAGAATAGATATTATTTCTTCTTTGATTCTTTGGTGGAATTCCCCAGGAAAACCATCCAGGCCTGGAGTTTTGTTATTTTTGAGGTTGTTTATCACTGACTCAATCTCTTCATAATTAATTGGCCTGTTTAAGAAATCAATTTCTTCCTGTTTCAGTCTTGGTAGTTTATAGGTTTCCAGGAAGGCCTCCATCTCTTCCAGATTGCTTAGTTTTTTGGCATATAGCTGTTGATAATAGTTTCTAATAATCCTTCCAATTTCATTGGTGTTGGTCATGACCTCTCCTTTTTCATTCATAATTTTAATAATTTGAGTCCTTTCTCTTTTCTTTTGGATAAGTCTTGCCAGTGGTCTGTCAATTTTATTGATTCTCTCAAAGAACTAGCTTCTAGTCCTGTTGATTTGCTCTACTTGCTTCTTGTTTCTAATTCATTGTTTTTTGCTCTCATCTTGGTCAACTGCTTCCTCGTGAGTGGATTAGGCCTGTCCCTCTGTTGCTGTTCCAGCTTCTTGAGGTGAAAATATAAAAACTGCATTTTAGATTTTTCTATTCTTTTGAGTGAGGCTTGGATGGCTATGTATTTCCCCCTTAGGACTGCCTTTGCAGTATCCCATAGGTTTTGGACCATTGTGTTTTCATTCTCGTTGGTCTCCATAAATTGTTTAAGTTGATTTTTGATTTCCTGGTTTATCGAGTCATTCCTGAGCAGGATGGTTCTTAGTCTCCAAGTGTTTGAGTTTCTTCCAAATTTTTCCTTGTGATTGAGTTCGAATTTCAAATTGTGGTCTGAGAATATGCAGGGGATAATTTCAATCTTTTGGTATCGGTTGAGACCTGTTTTGTGTCCATAACATGGTCTATTCTTGAGAATGTTCCATGGGCATTAGAATAGAATGGGTATTCTTTTGTTCTGGGGTGTAGTGTTCTATATATATCTATGAGGTCCAACTCGTTGAGTATGGCATTCAAAGCCTTTGATTCTTTGCTTAGTTTTTGCAAGGGTGTTCTGTCTATTTCTGATAGTGGGGTATTGAGGTCCCCTACTATTAATGTATTTTTATCTATATGTCTCTTTTTTGTGGTTAAGAGTTGGCTTGTGTATCTTGCTGCTCCCCTGGTGGGGGCATATATATTTATAATTGTCCTATCCACTTGTTGGATACATCCTTTAAGAATAATATAGTACCCTTTTCTGTCTCTAACTATAGTCTCTAATTTAAAATCCAATCTATCTGATATGAGAATTGCCACCCCAGCTTTCTTTTGAGGTCCATTTTTGTGAAAGATGGTACTCCATCCCCTTATACTCAGTCTGAATGCATCTTTGGGTTCAAAATGAGTCTCTTGTAGACAGCAAATGGATGGGTCATTTCTTTTTATCCAATGTGCAACCCTGTGGCTTTATGGGAGCGTTTAAACCATTTACATTGACACTAAGAACTGAGAGATAGAATTTTAATGATGCCATGTTGCCAGTAAAGTCTTTGTTTGTATCGGTTGTGACTTTCTGTTCTGTATCACTCTTGGGGCCTTTTTACTTTTATAGAACCCCCCGTAATATCTCCTGTAGGGCTGGTTTCGTGGTTACGAAATTGGTCAATGACTGGCGATTCTGGGAGGTCTTTATTTCTCCATCAATTCTGAATGACAGCCTTGCTGGATAAAGGACCCTTGGCTGCATGTTTTTCTCTGAAAGAGCTTTAAATATGCTCCCCCCTTTCTCTCATTCCAGGTCTGTATAGACAGGTCTGACATAATTCTGATGCCTTTGCCTTGGTACGTGAGAAATTTCTTTGCCCTGGCTGCTTTCAGTACTGTATCCTTGGATCTAATATTTGCAAAATGCACTATGACGTGACGTGGCGTAGGTTTGTCGTGGTTGAGCTTGGGCGGGGTCCTCTCTGCCTCTTGGACACGAATGTTTGTTTCCCTCGCTAGATTAGGGAAGTTTTCAGCTACAATTTGTTCAAATATTCTTCTAGACCTCCGTTTTTCTCCACCCCCCTCGGGGATGCCGATGATTCTGACATTGGATCGTTTCATTGAGTCAGTAATCTCCTGCAACCTACATTCGTGGGTGTGGATTTTCGTTTTTTCTCTATTTTCATTTTTTCCTCTATTAACCCATCCTCCAATTCACTAATACGTTCCTCTACATTCGTGGGTGTGGATTTTCGTTTTTTCTCTCTTTTCGTTTTTTCCTCTATTAACCCATCCTCCAATTCACTAATACGTTCCTCTGCTTCGGTGACCCTGGCCGTCAGAGCCTCTAGTTTTGCCTGCATTTGGCTCATAGAATTTTTAATTTCTGTCAGATTCGCTCTCATTTCTGTCCTTAGGGATTCTATATTCTCAGTAACCTTTTCGTTAATACTTTTTTCAAATCTACTCATCATTTTGACCATCATTACCCTGAATTCCATTTCTGATAATTTCGTTACATCCATATCCATTATTTCTGTGGCACAGGCCACAGACTCACTGTCTTTTCTTTGCTGGGGGGGGGGGGCTTCTCCTTCTTGTCATTCTGATGAGGAGACTTTGCGGGGTAGTCCAGAGCCCAAATTATTGACTGGGTCCCAGGCCGTGCCCCTTGTTTTATAGGGATCTTAGGGATGTGGGCTTCTTCTTTAAAGATTTTATTTATTTATTTATCTGAGAGAGAGAGACAGACAGCAAGAACGGGAACAGAAGCAGGGGAGTGGGAGAGGAAGAAGCAGGCTCCCAGCGGAGGAGCCCGATGAGGGACTCCTTTCCGGAATGCCAGGATCACGCCCTAAGCCGGAGACAGGCGCTCAATGACTGCGCCACCCAGGCGCCCCGGGTTGTGGGCTTCTTGATTTTTCAGCCTGCCTTCTGTGTTCTGGGGGAGGGTCCTGCTGCGGGGATACTCAGGCCACCCTGTTTGGGTAGCGTTTCCGTGTCCCCTGCGAGGGGGGGTGGTGATGGGAATGCTGTGAGCCGGTGTTTCCAGGCTTTTGTTCTCTGGCGGCTTTCCCTGGCGGTCTGCTATGCCTCTTCTGAGAGTCAGAGCAGCAGAGGCCGAATTTCAGCCTCTGTCACAGAACAGAGGGATTGCGGCCCGTTCTCCACTGATGTTCTGGCCACTTTAACTCTGTTACTGTTGGTGTTGCTCATCCCTGCAGCGTCCCGGGATGTGCGCCCCACACTCAGCGTCCCAGCTCTCACTTCCAGGGCCAGTGTGGTGCGTCTCTGTCCTTTGTGTTTCTAATGCCGCCAACTGCCCCGCGCGCGCTCCCCGAGCTCCCGGTCTCAGTCTGCTGTTTTGCGGGTGCCATCCGCGAGCCCGTCCGCTCCCCCGTGCAGGTAGCTACAGCTTCCCAGTGCCCGAACGTGTTGGCTCCGTCCCCCTTACTTTTATCTTCCGATATCTGTGCGCGGTTTCACGGCTCCCCGCTTCGTACCTCAATACTCAGCACTGGAGATGTTCATTTGTAGAGATCCAGATGTATCTTCCCGCGTCTCAGGCTGGTTCCATGGTTGTTTAGGCTGGTCTGGTACCTATCCAGCTCGACTCGGGGGACCGGCTGAAAAAGGTGTCTCCTACTCCTCCGCCATCTTAACTCCAACCCCCATACAAATTTTAGGATGGTTTATTCTATCTCTGTAAATAAAGCCGTTATTTTGATAAGGATTGCATTAAATGTATAGATTACTTTGGGTAGTATAGATTTTCACAATATTTGTTCTTCCAGTCCATGAGCATGTGATGTTTTTCCCTGTTTTTGTTTCATCTTCAATTTCTTTCATCAGTATTTTATAGTTTTCAGAGTACAGATCTTTTACCTCTTAGGTTAGATTTATTCATAGATATCGTATGGTTTTTGGTACAACTGTAAATGTGATTAATTCCTTGATTTCTCTTTCAGCTGCTTCATTATTGGTGTATAGAAATGCAACAAATTTCTATACATTTGTTTTGTATCCTGTATCTTCACTGAATTCATGTATCAATTCTAGCAATTTTTTGTGGAGTTTTTCAAGTCTTCTATATAGAGTATTGTGTGATGTGCAGATAGTGAATGTTTTTGCTGATTTTGATGCCTTTTATTTCCTTTTGTCATCTGAATCCTGAGGCTGAGACTTCCAGTACTATGTTAAATAGAAATGGTAAGAGTGGACATCCTTGTCTTATTCCTGACTATAGGGGAAAGGCTCTCACTTTTTCCCCATTGAGGATGGTATTAGCTGTGGGTTTTTTGTAGATGGCTTTTATGATGTTGAGGTATGTTCCGTCTATCCCTACATTGTTGAAGGTTTTTTGTCAATAATAGATGCTATAATTTGTCAAATGCTTTTTCTGCATCTATTGAAAGGTTCAAATGGTTCTTACCCTTTCTTTTATTAATGTGATGTAACATGTTGGATTGATTTGTGAATATTGAACCAACCTTGCAGCTCAGGAATAAATCCCACTTGATCATGGTGAACAATTCTTTTAATGTACTGTTGGATTCGATTTGCTAGTGTCTCATTGAGAACTTTTTACATCCATGTTAATCAGGGATATTGGCCCGTAGTTCATTATAGTTGGGTCTTTGTCCATTTTTGAAATCAAGGTAATGATGGCCTCGTAGATGAGTTTGGAAGTTTTCCTTCTATTTCTGTTTTTTGTAACAGTTTGAGAAGAATAGATGTTAACTCTTCATTAAGTGTCTGGTAGACTTTCCCTGGGAAGGTATGTGGCTCTGGACTTTCCTTTGGGGGGGGAGATTTTTGATTAATGATTCAATTTCTTTTTTGGTTATGGGTCTGTAAAAGTTTTCTATTTCTTCCTGTTTCAGTTTTGGTAGGTTGTATGTTTGTAGGAATTTGTCCATTTCTTCCAGATTGCCCAGTTTGTTAGCATATAATTTTTCATAATATACTCTTATAATTGTTTGTATTTCTGGTTTGGGTTGTGATCTCCCCTCTGTCTTTCATGATTTTATTTGGGTCCTTTCTCTTTTGTTTTTGATAAATCTGGCTGTGGGTTTATCTGTCTTGTTAATTCTTTCAAAGAACCAGCTCTAAGTTTCGCTGATCTATTGTAATGGGGGTTTTTATTTATTTGCTTGTTTGTTTCTATAATGTTTATTTCTGCTCTGATGTTTACTACTTCCCTTTTTCTGCTGGCTTTAGGCAATTTTATTTGCTGTTCCTTTTCTAGGTCCTGTACATGTAAGGTTAGGTTGTGTATTTTGAGACTTCACTTGCCTCTTGAGGTAGACCTGTTTTATAATATACTTCCCTCTTAGGACTGCCTTTGCTGCATCACAAAGATTTTGGACTGTCATGTTTTCATTTTCATTTGCTTCCATGTACTTTTTATTTCATTTTTAATTTCATGATTAACCCATTGATTCTTTAGTACAATGTTCTTTAACCTTCATGTATTTGTAGTCTTTTCGTATTTTTTCTTTTGGTTGACTTCAGGTTTCATGGCGTTGTGGCCTGAAAATATGCATGGTATAATCTCATTCTTTTTGTGCTTGTTGAAGCCTGATTTGTGACCTAGTATGTGATTTATTCTGGAGAATGTCCCATGTGCACTTGAGAAGAATGTGTATTCTGCTGCTTTGGGATGAAATATTCTGAACATGTCTGTTAAGCCCATCTGGATCAGGGTGTCATTCAATGCCATTGTTTCCTTGTTGATTTTCAGCTTAGATAATATGCCCATTGTTGTAAGTGTTGTAAGTTCAAGTCCCCTGCTATTATTGTATTATTATCAATGAATTTCTTTATGTTTGATATTAATTGATTAAATATTTGTGTGCTCCCTTGTTGGAGGCATAAATATATACATTTTTACATCTTCTGGATGGATATATCCCTTAATTATGATATAATGCCCTTATTTATCTGTTGTTACAGTCTTTGTTCTAAAATCTAGTTTGTGTTATATAAATATGGCTACTCTGGCTTTCATTTCACATCTGTTAGCATGATAAATGGTTTTCCATCTCCTCACTTTCAATCTGCAGGTGTCTTTAGGTCTAAAATGTGTCTCTTCTTTGGACTCTGGGAAACAAACTGAGGGCTTCAGAGGGGAGGGGGGTGAGGATTGGGATAGGCCGGTGATGGGTATTAAGGAGGGCACATATTGCATGGTGCACTGGGTGTTATACACAAATAATGAATCATGGAACATTGCATCAAAAACTGGGGATGTACTGTATGGTGACTAATACAACAAAATAAAAATTATAAAAAAAATTAAATGTGTCTCTTGTAGGCAGCTTATAGATGGATCTTTTTCATTTTTTTTATCCATTCTGAACCCCTATTTCTTTTGATTAGAGCATTTAGTCCATTTACATTCAGAGTGATTATTGTAAGCTATGAATTTAGTGCCATTGTGTTAACTGTAAAGTTGTGTTTCTGGTGATATTCTCTGTTCCTTTATCATCTTTGTTGCTTTTGGTTTTTTTTCCTCAGTTAAAGAATCGCCCTTAATATTTCTTGCAGGACTGGTTTAGTGGCCAGTTTAGTGGCCACAAATTCCTTTAGTTTTTGTTTGTCTAGGAAACTCTTTTTTATCTCTCCTATTCTGAATGACAGCCTTGCTGTCATGATGATGAAGTCTTCTTGGCTGAATATTTTTCCCAATCAACACACTGAATGTATCCTGCCATTCTTTTCTGGCCTGCCAAGTTTCTGTGGAGAGATCTGCTGCAAACAGGATTTGTCTTCTCTTGTAGCTTAAGGACCTTTTTCCCCTTGTTGCTTTCAGGATTCTTTCCTTATCTGTGCATTTTGAGAATTTGACTATGATATGCCTTGGCAATGGCTCACCTTTTTTTTTAATTTAATGGGGATTTTTTGTGCTTCTTGGATTTTGATGTCTTTTTCTTTCCCCAGATTAGTGAAGTTTTCAGCTATAATTTGCTCGAATAGACCTTCTGTCCCTTTATGTCTCTCTTCATCTTCTGGAACTCCAGAATGCAATGGAATGTTATTCCATTTTAATAGGTTGCTAAGTTCCCTAAGTCTGCCTTTGTGATACATTACCTTTGTTTCTTCTTTTCAGCTTCATCTTTGTTCACAATTTTATCTTTTATATCACTGATTCATTCCTCTGCTTTGTCTATCCTCATTGTTCTGACATCCATTCAGGTTTGCATCTAGGTTATAGCCTTTTTAATTTCAGCCTGACTAGATTTAATTCCTTTATCTCTGCAGTAAGGAATTCTCTAATGTCTTCTATGCTTTTTTCAAGCCCAGGTAGCATCCTTATAATTGTTATTTTAAATTGTAGTTCAGACATCTTACATATATCTGTATTGATTAAATCTATGGCCATCATTCTTCCTGTTCTTTCTTTTGGGGTGAATCCCTCCATCTTGTCATATTGGAAGTAAAAGAAAGTAAAATAAAATTAAGTTAAAACTTAAAAAAAAATAAATAGGGTTTCCTGGTTGGCTCAGTCAGTTAAGTATCCAACTCTTGATTCAAGCTCAGGTCATGATCTCAGTATGGTGAGATCAAGCCCTGTCTCAGGCTCCATGCTCAGTGGTATGTCTGCTTGAGAGTCTCTCCCTCTGCCCCTCCTCCTGGTTGTATTTTCTCTCTCTCTCAAATCATTAAATAAATCTTTTTTATAATAATATTTTTTATTATATTATGTTAGTCACCGTACAGTACATTCCTGGTTTTTGATGTAAAGTTCGATGATTCATTAGTTGCCTATAACACCCAGTGCAACATGCAATACGTGCCCTCCTTTCTACCCATCACCAGCCTATCCCATTCCCCCAACCCTCTCCCCTCTGAAGCCCTCAGTTTGTTTCTCAGAGTCCATAGTCTCTCATGGTTCATTCCCCCTTCTGATTACTCCCCCTTTCTTTATCCCTTTCTTCCCCTACCGATCTTCCTAGTTCTTATGTTCCATAAATGAGTGAAACCATATGATAATTGTCTTTCTCTACTTGACTTATTTCACTTAGCATTATCTCCTCCAGTCCAGTCCATGTTGCTGCAAATGTTGAGAAATCATTCTTTTTGATAGCTGAGTAATATTCCATTGTATATATGAACCACAGCTTCTTAACCCAGTCATCTGTTGAAGGGCATCTTGGCTCCTTCCACGATTTAGCTATTGTGGACAATGCTGCTATGAACATTGGGGTGCATATGGCCCTTCTCTTCACTACGTCTGTATCTTTGGGGTAAATACCCAGTAGTGCAATGGCTGGATCATAGGGTAGCTCAATTCTTAACTTTTTAAGGGACCTCCACACTGTTTTCCAGAGTGGCTGTACCAACTTGCATTCCCACCAACAATGTAGGAGGGATCCCCTTTCTCCACATCCTCTCCAACATTTGTTGTTTCCTGCCTTGTCCATTTTTGCCATTCTAACTGGCATAATGTGGTATCTCAATGTGGTTTTGATTTGAATTTCCCTGATGGCTAATGATTTTGAACATTTTTTCATGTGTCTGTTAGCCATTTGTTTGTCTTCATTGGAAAAGTGTCTGTTCATATCTTCTGCCCATTTTATGATTTGTTTATTTGTTTCTCGTGTATTGAGTTTGAGAAGTTCTTTGTAGATCTTGGATACCAGTCTTTTATCTGTAGTGTCATTTGCAAATATCTTCTCCCATTTCGTGGGCTGCCTCTTAGTTTTTTTAGTACTTTTTGCAACATTCCTCTACATGTGGTGATCTGCCTCAGCTTTTCTTTGTTAGGACAGTCTACCTCTTTTTCTTTTTGGACAGTTTTATGGATTATAATATTCTTCTTTACAGTTTTTTTAGCACTTTGAATATATCATCCTACTCCCTTTTTGGCCCACAATGTTTCTGCTAAGAAATCTGCCCATAGTCTTACGAGGACTAATTTGTACATGACAATTTTTCTCCTCCTGCTTCCAAAAGTATCTTTCTTTAACATTTACCAATTTGATTTTAATGAGTTTCATTTTGGCCTTGTGTTTATTTTTTGGTGGGAATTTTGTACCCCATGAATTTGGATGTCTGTTTTCCTCCCTGTATTTGGGACTTCTTTGGACATTATTTCTTTAAATAGATTTTCTGTTCTTTTCTGTCTCCTACTTTTGGGACATATTGCGTATATTGGTTCGCTTGATGGGAGTGCTGTAAGTCCTTTAGGCCTGCTTTATTATTTTTTTTCTTTTTGCTCCTCTCACTGGATAATTTCAAATGACTTGTTTTCAAGGTCACTGCTTCTTTCTTCTTTCTTGATCTGGTTTGCTTTTGAGGCTCTCTATTGAAGTTTTTATTTCACTTACTGTTTTCTTAGCTCCAGAATTTCTGTTTGGTTCTTTTTCTATGGCTTCTCTGCTGAACTTCTCATTTTTCTTGATTTCATTTAATTGTCTATGTTTGTTTTCTTTTTTTTTATTTTAATAATGATTTTTTATTATATTATGTTAGTCACCATACAGTACATCCCCGGTTTTCGATGCAAGGCTCGATGATTCATTAGTTGTGTACAACACCCAGTGCACCATGCAATACGTGCCCTCCTTACTACCCATCACCGGTCTATCATATGATTTCTCTCATCTATGGAACATAAGAACTAGAATGATCAGTAGGGGAAGAAAGGGATAAAGAAAGGGGGGGTAATCAGAAGGGGGAATGAAACATGAGAGACTATGGACTATGAGAAACAAACTGAGGGCTACAGAGGGGAGGGGGGTGGGGGAATGGGATATGTTTGTTTTCTTATAACTCACTGAGCTTCTTTAAGATGATTATTTTCAATTTTTTTTTTTTTTTTGGTCAGGCAATGCGTAGCTCTCCATTTTTTTTAGGGTAACTTACCAATACTTCCTTTAGTTGGAGCATATCTCCTCATTCTTAATGTTCCTTGTGGCGTTGGTTTAGTTTCTGCACATTTTAGGAAACAGCTGCCTTCCTAGTCTTTTTGGATTGGTTTGGACTGGAAAAGACCACCAGTCAGCCTGCTAGAGATTCTAGGAGCTTCTTAAAGTTTTTCTATGGGTGTGTGTTCCTCAGTCCTTTCCCTCTGTCCTGGGGGAAAAGCTTGGACTGTACCTTCTCCCAATCTTGCAAATCCATGCCCCTGTATTAAGCAACCCATCCCTTATCTTTGTTCTTAACTGCCCCAGATGTCCCAATTATGCAGTTTCCTTCATGGCTGCAAGTGAAGTAATGCACCTGTTCCTGTGCAGAATAGGGTGATGCTGGGTTTACCTCACTCAGAAGACCTGTTACTATTATAATGGCTTTCCCCATTGTGGTGTTCTAAAAACTGCATAATATCATAACAGATGTGAATGTTACTGCCTATAGATTTTAGGGTCTCTTTTTACTAAGCATCATTTTATTTTCATCACAGTTTGATAGAGAATGGGTTTCAACATGAATCTTTCAGCCTTAGTAGACTCATGCCTATTAAGAGACAGGAAAGACATTTTATAGCTAGCTATCCTTTTGGGCACTTTGACCAACTATGGTCTACTGCCTGTTCTTGTAAATAAAATTTTATTGAAGTAAAGCTTCACCAGTTATTTCAGTTATTGTCTATAGCTGCTTTTGCCTGCAATGGCAGATTTGAATTGTTGCAATAGAAATTATATAGGCTGGCAAAATCTAAAGTAATTCCTATCTGGTTCTTTATTGAAAAAGTTTGCTAACCCCTGCCTTCAAACCAGGTGCTTGAATCCAGAAGCCACAGCTACACTGTAGGCTACTTGCCACCATTCTTTCATTCAGGTGGTATAGTGGTCTTATATTTCTGTCTTGTAATCCATTTTCTTATTGAGATAGAATTCATGTATTTTCAATTCCTCTGTTACACTATATATATATATATATATATATATATATATATATAATTTTTACTTTATAAGTTCTACCAGTGTGAAGTCTTAAATAGGATGTGTGAGAATAATGATAGAATTCTAATTTTGAAGTGATTTCTTATCAAAAAAATTTATTCACAAATATATAGCCATTCTTCTATACAGACTTTTCTCGGTTCATTTTCCTCAACTTGTTGTTTCACCTTCAAAGGGTGGTTTAGATAAAATACCCTTAAAAAGCTCTATTTTGAAGCCATTCCTTCATAGTTTTAGAATCATTTTACTTAACTATGACTTAATTATCATTGCTAATCCATTTTTGTAAATCAATCCCAGGCAAGTCCAAGGGCAATCGTCAATCTATTGACTTTTCATCTCCTTTAGTCTTAAGTAAAGAAATGCCAATGCAAGTTCTCAGATAGTCTTTTGTATTTTCTTTATCCTTTTCTATAAATCTCCCTGCTATACATTCAGCTGATACTATCTTCTTCATCACTACTGAGTAAGTCTTTGCTGTTGTGCTTTACTACTAAAATAGTGATAGGTTAGATTTATGCTGTAATTTATTGTTACTTTGTTCTACTGTTGCCCACTCTACCCTACATTGTGTACCCCCTCTTCAAGATAAATGTAGAGAATGACTTAAACACTTCAAAGTGACATAATGCATTCATTTTTTTAATTATTTATGTAAAATTAACCAGTTTAAAGTAAACAGTTTTGTGGCATTTAGTGACTTTTCAGTGTTGTGTAACCACTGCCTTTATCTGGTTCCAAAACATCTTCAATGCTCTAAAAGGAAACCCAATTCCCAATAAGTACTAGTTCCCCATTTCCCCCCCCCCCCGCCCCTGGGACATACAAATGTGATTTTTGTCTATGTGGATTTGCTTATTCTAGAAATTCCCTATTCAGATATTCTATATAGATGGAATTTTATGATACGTAATCTTTTGTCTGGCTTCTTGGCATAATGTTTTTGAGTTTCATCCATGTTGTAGCATATGTGAATTTTTCATGTTTTTATGGCTAAATAATATTCTGTTCATGGATATTTAGGATATTTTTACCTTTTAGCTACTGTTGATAGTGCTGCTATAAACATGCATGTTCATGTACATAAGTACCTGTTTCCAATTCTTTGGTTATATAACTAGGAGTAGAATTTCTTGATCGCACGGTAATTCTGTAACTTTTTGAGGAAGGCTGGACTGTTTCCTGCAGCAGCTGAACCATTTTACATTCCCACTAACAATGTGCAAGGGTTCCAGTTTTTCTACATCCTTGCCAACATTTGTAATTTTCTGCTTTTTTTTATTATAGTCATCACTTTGTTTCTGAAATGACATCTCATTGTGGTTTTAATTTTCATTTCTCTAATGATTAATGATTTGTACATTTTTTTCATGTGCTTGTTAGCCATTTGTGTCTTTTTTACTGATGTATTCTTGTATACATTTCTGCTTATCTATCACAACTGAAGGGAACAGATTGCATGTAATAATACAGTGGTTATTAAAAATACCATACTGTTAGTAAATTTTGAGCTTTAAGGTCAGTGACTTCTTAACTTGTCATGAACAATATGCCTGGAGGTTATTTTAATGAATGTTGTCTAAAACTTTGGTATAACTTATTATAAACTGGTTTCTCCCACATTCATTAGATGATGTAATAATGTAATTACAGCAAGGATATAATAATTATTTTGATTCTTTCCAAGGAATTTGAAATGGTCAGCATATGTGGTGATTTTTTATTTGGTTCAGTTAATTATTTCTGTGGTATGGGTTTCAAGGCTGAAGCCACAGAAGCAAGGAATTATTTAGTGGAGTGAGTCTAGAAGAGTCTTAACATCCAAATCTCAGCTGTTGCTTTGTTATTTTTCATAATAATATTCCTGAATTTGGGAATTCTTTAAAGTTATCTACAGGACCACGTTATGGTGTTCATGGGCCCTAGGCACTTTTGCTTTCATGGGCCTCTCTTCCATAAAAATATTAAAAGTTCTATTTTTTAAAAGATTTTATTTATTTACTTGAAAGAGAAACCACGAGCAGGGGGCAGGGTAGAGGGAGAGGGTAAAGCAGACTCCCCGCTGATTGGGAAGCCAGACTACAACGTGGGGCTCAATCCCAGAACCCTGGGATTATCACCTGAGCCAAAAGCAGGTGCTTAACCAGCTGAGCCACCTACACGTCCCTAAAAGTTCTATTTTATCACTGGTTATAAAGGCAACTATTATAAAGAGTGAATTAATATTTTCTTTTGATTTAAAAAAATAAATTATTTCTTCAGCCTCTGAAAGTATCATGGGCCCTAGGCGTTGTGCTTACTCTGTACAGTGGATGTCAGTCCTGGATATTTGGACACATTCCCTGATGATATCATATAGCCCTTCGTGATTTTTATTGTCATTGGCATATGAGTTCTTAACAGTTACAGTGATTACTTCTTAATAAAAATGTGTTCTTTACAACTACTTTGAAATATCTATCTTATGTAACCCAAATCATGTTAAACTTTCTTTTTGCTTCAAATTCATCATGGACTCAAAAATACCTTGCAGTTTCAGCTTGTTCCATTTTATTTTTATTTCCCACTTCATACCCTGCTTGGTACCATTTGAACTCTCAGCTGTTGGAAAGCCTTTCTCAAATAAGGCCTTTGGCTTGGCATGGCAGTTTTTGGCTCAGTGTGTTTCAGAAGGTTAATTTCAGTGTCCATTTGATCTCCACTTATAGCACTGAGGAGACAACAACACAGGTAGGCTGGAAAAGAAAAATTCACACAAGCGAGGCTTTAAATAGTGAAAAACTTGAAGAAATAAAAATGTCTATTAGTATGCTATAAATTCACACAATGAAATGCTATACAACAATTACAAGAGTTGGTAAATTCTTTCTGTAAAGGGCTAGATAGTTAATAGTTGAGGTGCTGAGAGCCACATTATCTATCTCAACTCTGCTGCGTTGTGAGAAAGGAGCATAGACAATATGTTATCTAATGACAGTGTTTCAGTGGCTGTGTTCTTTTTTTTAAAAAAAAGATTTTATTTATTCATTCGACAGAGAGAGAGACAGCCAGCGAGAGAGGGAACACAAGCAGGGGGAGTGGGAGAGGAAGAAGCAGGCTCATAGCGGAGGAGCCTGATGTGGGGCTCGATCCCATAACACTGGGATCACGCCCTGAGCCGAAGGCAGACGCTTAACCGCTGTGCCACCCAGGCGCCCCTCAGTGGCTGTGTTCTAATAAAACTTTATTTATAAAAACAGGCAACAGGTTGGTTTTGGACCAAGGATGATAATTTTGTGACCTTTGAACTAAAGTTGGATATATCAACATGAATAAACATCAGAAACTTAATTTGAATACACACAGTAGAAGGATTCATACATTTTATTAACATTTGGATAAAATTTAAAGTCCCAAAACACAATTTAATATTTATGAATATGTGTGTGTCTGTGTGTGTGTGTGTCAGTGCACATGCACACACATGGGAATGGTAAACATTGTACTCATAATAGTGGTTATTTCTGAAGAGGGAGGGATGGGTACACAGAGTGAGTCAATTTATAGTGTTTAATTTCTTTATAAAATGATCTGATGATTATATGGCATAATATTATGATTAGTACATGGATTTTTGCTATATTTTTTCTCTATCTTTATGCTTGAAATATTTTACAATAAAAAAAAACACTGTGTAAGCCAATCAAAACATGTTTGAAAGCTAAACTTGACTCAGATGACATCACTTTGCCACCTCTGCTGTTGATGCATGGAAGAATTCTAAGGAATATTAGCACGGTGGAAAATGAAGAGTCTTTATGTCAACAGATTAAAATCTACATTTATGTCTGGAGGCTTTTAATAACAGTTTATGATAGATGATTTGAATATTAATCAAGATGTAAGCTATTTCTTTGTCAACATATAACATTTCCTTTTTTCTCTTTACAAAATTGTTGCATAATTTATTGACAACATATACATATTATAATTACTTTTTATGATCTTATTCTCTAGCATACGTCATAATAGCTTTCCATTTACAGGTTTTGTGGACCCTTAAAAAAGACTCAGCTTGTTCCAATTAGATCTAATTACTTAATAATCTAATTGGACCACCTCTCCTCATCATGGAAGCTTTTTCTCTGACTTGCCTCTGGCCACTCCAGAAGTATCCTAGAAAACCTGGCAAACATTGTGCCCCCCCTTTTTTTCTTGTTTTAAGGATTTTATTATTGATTTTTGTTGAAGGAAGGAAAGACTTTGAGGTGGCCTTAAAAGATGGGTAGAATTTGAATAGGCTGAATACAGGAGGAATGTTTCAAGCAGAAAGGATAATGAGCAAAATCTT
This sequence comes from Ursus americanus, assembly GCF_024610735.1. Taxonomy (NCBI): domain Eukaryota; kingdom Metazoa; phylum Chordata; class Mammalia; order Carnivora; family Ursidae; genus Ursus; species Ursus americanus. Next base: position 67,980,470 of record NC_142164.1, read on the forward strand.
AACAGCAGGAATAATACTCTTTGAAGACCAGTGACAAGTAAGCACATCACAGCCTTAAAACTTGATAATTCTGAAAAACAAAAAGCAAAAAACAAAACAAAAAGCCCTTGATAATTCCTTGATATACATCGAGTGTCCCATCTCCTCCCAGAAGCCTTCCTTGTTGGCATCCTTCAAGATATTCTGTCCTTCTTATGTTTCTTATTGTCTCCAAAAATAGCTTGGTATTGAGCTATATTCAGTTTGGAAGAACAGTATTGTACCTTTTTAATAATATGATGCTCCATAACCATTGCTTTTCTTGTTCCAAGATAAAGGCTGGCATTCTTTTCTATTGACCTTGAACTCATTTGGTGAAGAGTTATGAAATGAACCATATATTGAGCTCCTTGAGGACAAAAATTTTGTTTTATCTACTGCTATATTCTCAGAACTTTGAAATAGTGTTTGGCACAGAAAAATTTCTTCAGAAACATGTGTTGAATAAATAAATGAATGATGTTATTCCTTTCAGAGAGCATAGTTCTACATGGTTTCTAGTGAGATATGGGGTTATTCCAAAGGCAATTTTAGGTAACACAGTGGAAGATGGAAACTCAAAGCTCTGAGTTTGTGATTAACTTGGAGTTTCACCCCAGTTTCCTTTTTATTTCTTACTTTAGTATAATTTTACTTTTGAGATCCTGTTTCCTTTTTATTTTTTCATATGCAACATGCATATATCAGATTCTATGTAATATGTTATTTATTACCTTACCCAATTTCATGTGTTGAAAATATTTTATAAACCTTAATATTTAAATGCCAATTTTTGGTTTCTTTACTTAATTAAAACTTGTTTGTGTGACTATGCAAACTTTTTTTTTACATTTGATACTTATAGATATGCTGTTATTATTTCAGTGTTGTTTTAGTTCATTATTCTCTATAATTGTCACTCTTTAAGGCACAGTGTCCATAGTCATTGTCAGTTGAGATACAGAAAGACTAAAAAGGAAATTGTTTCTACTGGAGACTAGCAGTTTGTTTATATGCCAGAGTTAGGGTATGATTTCAAAAAGTATCAACATACCTTCTTGTTTACTATAAGCACCCTGAGGGTCTTCAAGAATCCTCTTTAAGAGCCCACATTTCCTTACCAAAAGAAGAGGTTTTCAAGTCTCAATCCAGAATAAAGGAACTCAGAGGGAAGGCTGTTCTATAAGGGTTAACATAGAACGTAAGAGACCACAAATCATGTCCATCTATTAATCTGAGCAATTGAAATCAGAGATGACGAAAAAGTCCTTGCAGGATAATATATACCAAGAACAGTGCTTAATGCTTATCCAGGTTTTTAAAGCTACATAATTTCCATTTGACAATTTATTATTTGTGTAATAAATCTGATCATAGATTTTTATCAAAGAAAAAGAAGCATAACTACAATTCAAGTACTGATCATAATCCATCATAATAAGCAAAATTTTCACACACATAGAACATCAAAGGTATCTTAAATATTGTTACAAATAATTCTTAGTCACTTTTGTCAACATCCCAGAAGTCAAACAAAAGCAGAGAATAGAGAGGTGTATAAAATAAAATCTTTTATTTGATGAGTCCTACTGGGAGTGGCTGCCAGGTCCAGATTTTCACATAATTTTACCACTCCATAATTGTCCAGTTTTATATTTTTTCACCACAAATTATCAAGCAGAGAATGGATAATTTATCTCAAGATTTTATATCATGAATTTCTAAGATAATGATTCCGTTAACCAATAAAATATCTATCCTTCCCCAAATTGAGGCCATCTGGGAAAAATGTTTCATTCCTTTTAACTACTAATCACATACTTATCCCTATTCCACTGTATTGTAATACTTTATCTTCATGTCTGACTCCTACACTATACTGTATGTTCTTAAGACTTTGAATAATCCTTTAGCATCTACATTTGTATAACTCCTGTGTCATCATGCTCTTACAAGAATTCCCCAGGGTATTATGTCCTGGAATATTGTTGTTTATGTCCTAAGTCCTGTGTCAGCACCGTCTAAAACATGAAATAGTCACACTTATAGTTCAGTCAGCTGAATAGATGTTTCATCAACATTTGGGAAACCACGTAGGAACATTTGGAGCAGGGGACAATGTCAGCAAGGTCATACTTGTAACCTTCACACAGAAATTTTGTTTACATGTAGTCCCTTGTTTCTGCCCTGACCTTACCACATTGCTTTATGCTGGCCTATTAAATCAACATGACAGAAATTCTTCATGTTGCCCTTATGAGTGTTTCCTCTTTTATGGGCCTATCTTATGTCCTTCAGTTGAATGTGTATTGAATAAATACTATGTGTCAAACATGGTGATAAATGCTAAGGATAGAAATATGAGCAAAACCAGACATAGTCTTTGCTGTTTTTCATCAAAGACTCTTTTAAGATAGTGTTATGCTTTAGCATTATAAATTATTCTGATCATAGGTCAGATCATGCAGTTGTTCCTCTTGTGTCTAGGTTCATCAATCTTTTTTCCTCAGTCTTCTTCTCTTCCATAAGGAAGGAAATATTCTGGGTGATTATTTTGTACTATGTCCAATGAAACTGTAAAGATATGGCAACAGTTTGGGATGGCTTCTTCAAGCTGATCCATCTCTTTCATGGCCTCATCAGTTACTGCTGAGGCTTTCTTTCTAGTGTGCGGATCTTCTATGATGCATCTGTCATTGTCAAACTTCTGAAGGAACTATACCAAGTCCAATGGAATTGCCTCAGGGTTTAGTTTTTCTCTTTACACATAGTTATTACATAGCTCAAGGCAAGTTCTCACTGAGACTGTGTCAGCTGGCACTTGCTAAGTCTAAAGGGAAGCTGTTATTTCTTCTCTTGGGTTAAGTTATCCTCAAAAGGTTGGTGTTTGGATAGAGATTTCTGAGTGCCCTGTTTTCTTAGTGTTCTCTGCTTAAATCTGTAACCACCTCTTAAGACAGCAAGTAGCCAACATGCACTCTCTTGGTAGGGCCTTGCCCATGAGGAGGTTTTGTCTTTTTTTTTCCTTTTTTCTTTTTTTAATTGAAATATAATTGACATATAACAGTATATAAATTTAAGGTATACAATGATTGGTTTCATACATTTATATGTTGTGATATTATTACTATAGTAGCATTAGCTAACACCTTTACATGTCACACATGTATCATTTCTTTTTTGTTAAGAACAGTTAAGAATTAGTCTCTTAGCAACTTTAAAGTTTATAGTACAGTATTGTTGACTATACCCACTTGGTGTGCATAAAAACTCCAAAACTTATTCATCTCCTGGTTGTAAGATTTTAGCCTTAGACAACACTTTCCCAATTCCCCCAACCCCAGCCTCTGGTAAACCACCATTCTCTCTATGTCTATGAGTTCAGTTTTTTAATAATCCTGTTAGGATGGCTTTTATAAAAAATATGAGATAACAAATGTTGGTAAGGATATAGAGAAAAAGGGAACACTTGTGCACTGTTAGTGGGAATGTAATCAGTGCAACTACTGTGGAAAACAGTATGAAGGTTTCTCAAGAAATTAAAAATGGAAATACATATGATCCAGTGTTTTACCTACTGGGTATTTACCCAAAGAAAATGAAAACACCAAGTAGAAAAAATAAACGCATCCCTATATTTATTGCAACATTATTTACAACAGCCAAAATATGAAAGTAACCCAACTATCATTGATAGGTAAATAAATAAAGAAGTTGTGGCATATGTGTACAATGGAATATTACTCAGCCTTAAAAAATGAGACTTTACCATTTGTGACAACATGGATGGATCTAGAGGATATCATGCTAAGTGAAATAAGACATCAGAGAAACACAAATACCATATAATTCCATTTATATTTGGAATCTAAAAAGCAAACAAAAGAGCAAACAAATCAAAAGGCAGAAAGAGACCTATAAATATAGAGAACAAACTGGTGATTTCTAGAGGGGAGAGGAGTAGGGAGATGGGCAAAAAGTGGTGAAGAGAAGTAGGAGATATGGACTTCCAGTTATGGAATAAATAAGTCATAAGGATAAAAATTAGAGCATACGGAATATAGTCAGTGGTATTACTTTGGTTTTTTAAAAGATTTTATTTGCGAGAGAGAGAGAAAGAGCATGAACAAGGGAAGGAGCAGAGGGAGAGGGACAAGCAGAGTCCCCACTGAGTGCAGAGCCCAATATAGGGCTTGGCACAGGACTTGATCCCAGGACCCCAACATCATGACCTGAGCTGAAGTCTGACACTTCAGGCATCCCTATGGTCAGTGGTATTATAATTGCATTGTATACTGACAGATGTTAGCTATACTTATGGTAGATAAAGCATAATGTATAAATTTGTTGAATCCCTGTGTTGTACACCTGAAACTAATGTAACATTATATGTCAACGATGCTTCAATTAAAAACCAACAACAAAAGAAAGAACTGGATCGTAGAGAAAATGGTAACTGTGGTTGCTTCCTGTGTTGGAAACTGGACAATTAGGGACCAGGGGTGGAAGGAGACTTCCTTTACATAGTGCACCTTCTATACTTTCAAAATGTTGTTCCAAATATATACATAACCTGTATAAAATTAAAAGAAAAACAGCTTCAGTTTTTTTTCTGGATTCCACATATAAGTGATATCATAAAATATTTGTCCTCTGTCTGATTTACCTCACTTAGCATAATGCCTTCAAGGTCCATCCATGTTGTCACAAAGTCATAAATGGCAGGATTTCCTTCTTTTCATAGCTGAGTAATACTCTATTATATATATGATATATATTTACATATTCATCTGTTGAAGGGCACTTAAGGCACAAGACTGTTTCCAAGTCTTGGCTATTGTAGTGCTGCAATGAACATGGGGGTGCAGATATCTCTTCAAGATACTGATTTCAGGGGCGCCTGGGTGGCACAGCGGTTAAGCGTCTGCCTTCGGCTCAGGGCGTGATCCTGGCGTTCTGGGATCGAGCCCCACATCAGGCTCCTCCTCTATGAGCCTGCTTCTTCCTCTCCCACTCCCCCTGCTTGTGTTCCCTCTCTCGCTGGCTGTCTCTATCTCTGTCGAATAAATAAATAAAATCTTTAAAAAAAAAAAAAAGATACTGATTTCAATTTTTTGGGATATATATCCAGGAGTGAGATTACTATTATCTTTTTGATACTAGCCATTCTGACAGATGTAAGATGGTATTTATTGTGTTTTTAATTTGCATTTCCATGATTATTAGTGATATTGAGCATCTTTTCCTGTGTCTGTTGGCCATTGGTTTATTTTCTTTGGGAAAAATGTCTATTCAGGTCCTCTGCCCATTTTTTATTGGGATTATTTGGCTTTTTGGTGTTGAGTTGCATATGTTCTTTATATATCTTGAATATTATCATATATAGAATTTGCAGATATTCTCTCCCATTCAGTAGGTTCCTTTTCTTTTTCTTCATGGTTTCCTTCACTGTGCAAAAAAATTTTTTTTTAATTTTTATTTTAATGCAGTCCCCATGGTTTATTTTAACTTTTATTTACCTTGGCTGAAAAGACCTATCTAGAAAATATTGCTAAGGTTGATGTCAAAAAGATTACTGCCTGTGTTTTCTGCTGGTTTTATGGTTGCATGTCTCACATTTAGGTCTTTATCCATTTTGAGTTTTTGTGTGTAGTGTAAGAAAGTGGTCCAGTTTCATTCTTTTGCATGTAGCTGTCCAGTTTTCTCAGCACCATTTATTAAAGAGATTGTCTTTCCCTCATTGTATATTCTAGCCACCTTTGTCTTAGATTAATTGACCATGTAAGTGTGGGTTTATTTCTGGGTTCTCTATTATGTTCCATTGATCTATATGCCAGCTTTTGTGCCAATAACATTACTGTTTTTATTACTGTAGCTTTGTAGTATATCCTGAAATCTGGGATTGTAATACCTCTAGCATTGTACTTTTCTCAAGATTGCTTTGGCTATTTGGGTTCTTTTGTAGTTCCACACAGATTTTAGTATTTTTTGTTATATTTGTATGAAAAATGCCATTGGTATTTTGATAGAGATTGCATTGAATCTATAGATTGCTTTGGGTAGTATGGACATTTTAACAACATTAGTTCTTCTAATTTGAGTATGGTATATCTTTCCATTTGTTTCTGTTGTCTTCAGTTAGTTTCTCTGATGTTTTACAGTTTTAGAGTAAATGTCTTTTACCTCCTTGGTTCATTTTATTCCTGGAGAGTTTATTCTTTTTGGTGCAGTTGTAAATTAAATTATTTTCTTAATTTCTCTTCTTACTGCTTCATGATTAGTGTATAGAAATGCAGCAGATTTCTGTATATTAAGTTTGTATCCTGCACTTTACTGAATTCATTTATCAGTTCCAGTACTTTTTTTTTTTTTTTGGGTGGCCTTTCTATGTATAGTAACATGTCATCTACAAAGTGGTAGTTTTACTTTTTCCTTACTGATTTGGATGTCATTTATTTCTTTTTGTTGTCTTAATATTATGGCTATGATTTCCAGTACTGTATTGAATAAAAGTGGCAACAGTGGACATCCTTGTCTTGTTCCTGATCTTAGAGGAAAACCTCTCATTTTTTCCATTGAGTAGGATGTTAGTTGTGTGTTTGTCACATATGGCTTTTATTATGTTATGTTCTCTCTAAACTTAGTTGTTGAGAGTTATCCTGAGAAGATAATATATTTTGTCAAAGGTTCTTTTGCATCTATTCAGATGATCTTATGATTTTTATCTGTCATTTTGTCAATGTGGTGTACCATGTTGATTTGCACATATTGAATAGTCCCTGCATCCCTAAATTAAACCCCACTACACTGTGGTGAATATTCCTTTTAAAATATTGTTGAATTTGGATTGCTTATATTTTCTTAATGATTTTTTATCTATGTTCATCAGAGATATTGACCCTTAGTTTTCTTTTTTTATAGTGTCTTTGTCTGGATTTGGTATCAGGGTAATGCTGGTTTCATAGAATATAGTTTGTAGCTTTCCTTTCTATTATATTTTTTGAGATAGTTTGAGGAGAATAGATATTATCGCTCTTTTTTTAAGATTTAGGCAACTTCTACACCCAAGGTGGGGCTTAAACCCACAATCCTGAGATCAAGAGTCACAGACTCCACTGAATGAGCCAGCCAGGCACCCCACGACTCTTCCTTAAATATTTGGTAGAATTCAAATGTCAAGCCATCTTCTCCTGGACTTCTGTTTGTCTGGAGTTTTTTTGATTACTAATTCAATTTTGTTACTAGTAATTGGTAACAAAATGTCTATTTCCTCCTAATTCAATTATGTAAGATTATATATTTCTAGAAATATATTCATTTCTTCTACGCTGTTCAATTAGTTGACATATAATTTCTTAGAGTAGTCTGTTATAATCATTTGAATTTTTATGGTATTGGTTGTTATTTCCCTTTCATGTTTTATTTATTTGGCCTTTCTCTCCTTTTCTCTTGATGAGTCTGTCTAAATGTTTATTGATGTGGTTTCCCTTTTCAAGGAATCAGCTTTTGGTTTCATTGATCTTTTCTGTTGTTTCTTTAGTCTCTATTTCACTTATTTCCACTCTGATCTTTATTATTTCCTACCATCGACTAACTTTGGGCTTTGGTTTATTTTTCTTTTTCTAGTTCCTTTAGAAGTAATGTTAGAGTGTTATTTGTGATTCTTCTTGTTTCTTGAGATAGTCCTGTACTGATATAAATTATCCTCTTACAACTGCTTTTGCTGTGTCCCAAAGATTTTGGACCACTGTGTTTTTATTTTCATTTGTCTCCATATCTATCTTTTTAATTTCTTCTTTGATTTCTTCATTGAACTATTGGTTGTTTAGTAGCATGTAGTTTAGTCTCTACATGTTTTTGTTCTGTCCAGTTTTTATTCTTAAACAATTGCTTTTTGCAAAGTTTTTATTTTAATCCCCATTATCATAGTGTTATTATTAGTTTCAGGTGTACAATATAGTAATTCAACATTTACCTACATCACCTGGCACTCATCACAAGTGCACCCCTTAATCCCCATCACCTATTTAACCCATCCCCCCACCCACTCCCCTCTTGTAACCATCAGTGTGTTCTCTATATTTAACAGTGTATTTCTTGGTTTGTCTCTCTTTCTCTCTCTCCCCTTTTTTTCCCTTTACTCATTTGTTTTGTTTATTAAATTCAACATATGAGTGAAATAATATGGTATTTCTCTTTTTCTCATTGACTTATGTCATTTAGTGTTGTACTCTCTAGCTCCACCCATATCATTGCAAATGGCAAGATTTCATTCTTTTTTATGATAGGATAATAGTCCATTGTGTATATACACCACATCTTCTTTATCCATTTGTCTATCAATAGATACTTGGGCAGATTCCATAATTTGGCTATTGTAATTAATGCTGCTATAAACATAGGGATGCATGTATCCTTTTGAAATAGTGCTTTTGTATTTTGGGGTAAATACTTTGTAGTGCAATTACTGGATCATACAGTAGTTCTGTTTTTAATTTTTTTTGAGGGACCTCCATACTCCTTTCAAGAGTGGCTACACCAGTTTGCGTTCCCACCAGAAGGGCAAGAGGGTTCCTTTTTCACCATATCCTTGCCAACACTTCTTGCTTCTTGGTCTTTCTTTTCTTTCTTTCTTTCTTTCTTTCTTTCTTTCTTTCTTTCTTTCTTCTTTCTTTCTTTCTTTCTTTCTTTCTTTCTTTCTTTCTTTCATCATTGGGACAGGTGTGAAGTGATACCTCATTTTACTTTTGACTTAGATTTCCTTGATGATGAATGATGTTGAGCATCTTTTCACATGTGTCTGTTGGTCATCTCTATTTCTTCGTTGTAGAAATGTTCATATCTTCTGCCCATTTCTAATTGGAATATTTGTTTTTTGCATGTTGAGTTTTATAAGTTCTTTATATATTTTGGATACTAACCCTTTATCAGATATGTCATTAGCAAATATCTTCTTTGATTCCATAGGTTGCCTTTTAGTTTTGTTGATTGTTTCTTTTTTTTTTTAAGATTTTATTTATTTATTTGACAGAGAGAGACAGCCAGCGAGAGAGGGAACACAAGCAGGGGGAGTGGGAGAGGAAGAAGCAGGCTCCCAGCGGAGGAGCCTGATGCGGGCCTCGATCCCAGAACACTGGGATCACGCCCTGAGCCGAAGGCAGACGCTTAACGACTGCGCCACCCAGGTGCCCCTGTTGATTGTTTCCTTTGCTGTGCAGAAACTTTTTATTTTGTTGTAATCCCAATAGTTTATTTTTGCTTTTATTTCCCTTGCCTCGGGAGACATATTTAGGAGAAATATTAATACCGAGAGATTATTGTCTGTGCTCTCTTCTAGTATATTTATGGTTTTGGGTCTCACATTTGGGTCCTTCATCCATTTTGAATTTATTTTTGTGTATATTGAAAGAAAGTGGTCCAGTTTCATTCTTTTGCATGTAGCTGCCCATTCTCCCAATACAATTTGTGAAACAGACTTTTTCCCATTAGATATTCTTTCCTCCTTTGTTGAAGATTAATTGACCATATAATTGTGCGTTTATTCCTGGGTTATCTCTTCTGTTCCATTGATCTATGTGTCTATTTTTGTGCCAATACCATAATGTTTTTATTAGTACAGCTTTGTAATATAACTTGAAGTCTGGAATTGTGATGCCTCCAGCTTTGCTATTATTTTTTCAAGATTGTTTTGCCTATTAAAGGTCTTTTCTGGTTCCATATAAATTTTAGGATTTTTGTACTGGCTCTGTGAACAATGCTGTTGGCATTTTGGTAGGGATTGCTTTGAATGTGTAGATTGCTCTGGGTAGTACAGATATTTTAACAATATTTGTTCTTCCAATATATGAACACAGAATGTCTTTCCATTTCTTTGTGTCATCTTCAGTTTCTTTCATCAGTGTTTTATCATTTTCAGAGTACAGGTCTTTTACCTCTTTGGTTAGGTTTATTCCTAGGTATCTTATTATTTGTTGCAATTGTAAATGAGGTTGTTCTCTTAATTTTTCTTTCTGCTGCTTCATTATTAGTGTATAGAAATGTTACACATTTCTGCACATTGATTTTGTATCCTGTGACTTTACTGAATTCATTTATCACTTCTAGTAGTTTTTTGGTGGGTGTTTAGGGTTTTCTATATAGAGTGTCATGTCATCTGCAAACAATGAAAGTTTTACATCTTCCTTACTAATTCGGATGCATTTTGTTTCTTTGTGTTGTCTGATTGCTGTGTCTAGGGCTTCCAGTACTATGCTGAATATAAGTGGTAAGAGTGGACATCTTTGTCTTCTTTCTGAACTTAGGGGGAATAGCTCTGTTTTTCTTCATTGAGTATGATGTTTGCTGTGGGTTTTTCATATATGCCCTTTTTTATGTTGAGGCATGTTCCCTCTAAACCTACTTTTTTGGGGGTTTTTATCGTGAATGGATGCTGTACTTCGTCAAATGCTTTTTATGCATCACATTGATTGATTTGCAAATATCGAATAATCCTTTCATCCTGGGAATAAATCCCACTTGATCATGGTGAATGATTCTTTTAAATGTATTGTTGGATTCTTTTTGGTACTATCTTGTTGAGGAATTTTCCATCTATGTTCATCAAAGATATTGGCCTACAGTTCTCTCTTTTTTTGTTTTTGTCTCTATTCAGGTTTTTTTGCATTAGGGTAATGCTGGCCTCATAGAATGAATTTGGAAGTTTTCTTTCCTCTTCTATATTTTGGAATAGTTTGAGAATAGGTATTAACTCTTCTTTAAATGTTTGGTAGAATTCAACTGTAATGCCATCTGGTCCTGGACTTTTATTTGTTGAGAGGTTTTTTTTTGTTTTTTTTTTTTTAAGATTTTATTTATTTATTTGACAGAGAGAGAGACAGCAAGAGAGGGAACACAAGCAGGGGGAGTGGGAGAGGAAGAAGCAGGCTTCCAGCAGAGCAGGGAGCCTGATGTGGGGCTCGATCACAGGACCCTGGGATCACGCCCTGAGCCAAACACAGACGCTTAACGACTGAGCCACCCAGGCGCCCCTGTTGAGAGTTTTTTGATTACTGATTTGATCTCCTTGCCGGTATCAGTCTATTTAATTTTCTATTTCTTCTTACTTCACTTTTGGTGGGTTAGATGTTTCTAGGAATTTATCCATTTTCTCTATGTTTTCCAATTTGTTGGAATACAGCTTTTCATAATAATTTCTTAAAATCATTTGTATTTCTGTGGCTTTGGTTGTTATTTCTCCTCTCTCATATGCAATTTTATTTGGGTTCTTTCTCCCTCTCTCTCTCTCTCTCTCTTTATGAGTCTAGCCAGAGGTTTATGAATTTTATTTATCTTTTCACAGAACCAGCTCCTGATTCATTGATAAGTTCTATTGTTTTTTTCAGTTTCTGTATCATTTATTTCTGCTGTAATCTTTACAGTTTCTTTCCTTCTGCTGGTTTGGGGTTTTGTTCTTTTCCTAGCTCCTTTAGGTGTAATGTGGTTGTTTATTTGAGATTTTTCTTGTCTCTTGAGGTAAATCTGTATTGCTTTTGCTGTATCCAAAAGGTTTTGGACTACTGTGTTTTCAATGTCATTTTTTTCCATTTTTTAAAAATTTCTTCTTTGATTTCCTGGTTGACCCATTCATTGTTTAGTAGCATGTTGTTTAACCTCTATGTATTTGTGGTCTTTCCTAAATTTTCTTGTTGTTGACTTCTGGTTTCATAACATTGTGGTCAGAAAAGGTGCACTGTATGATTTCAGTCATTTTGTATTTGTTGAGGCCTGTTTTGTGAGCTAATATGTGATCTATTCTGGAGAATGTTTCATGTACACTTGAAAAGAATGTGTATTCTGCTGTTTTAGGATGAAATGTTCTGATTATAACTGTTAAGTCCATCTGGTCCAGTGTGGCATTCAAAGCCTCTATTTCCTTCCTTAAGCCAAACAGAGTTTGGCTGATCTCTCCATTGATATAATTGGGTTTTAAATTCCCCTACAATTATTGTGTTACTATTGACAAGTTCCTTTAGGTTTGTCATTAACTGTTTTATGTATGTGGATGGTCCTATGTTGGTTGTGTAAATACGTACAATGGTTATTGTATATAACATCTTCTGCCTATAGCAGTCTATATTTAGTTGATGATCACTTACATTTGAAACCTTTCTTCACTCATCTGCATTCCCCCTCATTTTAAGTATATATTGTTATATTCTACATCCTTTTATTTTGTAAATCCCTTTACTTATTTTTTTTACAGAATTACTTAGTTTTACTGCTTTCGTGTTTCCTTCTTTTCATACTCTCACTTTTCATCTTTCCTTTCCATTCAAAGAGTCCCCTTTAATATTTTTTGTAGGGCTGGGTTAGTAGTTAAGAACTCCTTTAGTTCTTGTTTGTCTAAGAAACTCTTTATCTGTCCTTCTACTTTAAATGATAGCCTTGCTGGATAGGGTATTCTTGGCTATAGATTTTTCCCTTTTAACAGTTTGAATATATCATGCCACTTACCTCTGGCTTGTAAAGATTCTGTTGAAAATCTGTTCATGGCCTTATGCAGTTTCCTTTTTATATAACTGTCTTCTTTTCTCTTGCTGATTTAATTTTTTTATCACTACTTTCTCCATTTTGAGTACTGTGTGTCTTGGTGGATCTCTGTGCGTCCTGAATTTGGATATCCTTTTCCTTCCCCAGATTAAGAATGTTTTGAGCTATTATGTTTTGAAATTAATGTCCTGCCCCCTTTTCTCTGTCTTCTCCTTCTAGGATGGCTATAATGTGAATGCTATTATGCTTGATAGAGTCACTGATTTCCCTAAGTGTATTCTCATTTTGCATAATTATTTTTCTCTCATTTGTTTATCTTTATTTACTTTCCATTACTCTGTCTTCATTCCTCTGCGTCTTCCAGCCTGCTATTTATTCCATCAGTTGTGTTCCTAATTTCATTTATTGTCTTCTTCATCTCTGATTTTTTTAAATCTCTGTATTAAGGATCTCACTGATGTCCTCCACTCTTTTCTCAAGTTGAGCAAGTATCTTTATGATCATTATTTCAAATTCACTATCAGCCATGTTACTTAGATCCTTTTTGCTTTGGTCTCTTGAAGTGGTTTTGCCTTGTTCTTTCATTTGTGATATAATCTCCTCATTTTGCCTACCTCTCTGTGTCTTAGGAAAGTCAGCTATACCTATTGCTCTTGAAAGTAGTGGTCAGAGTGTGCACTTTTAACTAGGTGGCACTTGTCTTCCACCACAGGGGTTGCTCAGCCACTGTGGAGGGTAGAACTGGCCAAGACCACTGCACAGAACTCGAGTGGACTGATGGGGGCACAGTGCCACAAACTGTTCACACTGGTCGTCCTCCACTGGGGATGCACATCTGCCACAGAGACTGGGCCTGGCTGCTCCATACAGCATGGTGGGCAGCGGGTGCAGGTTTAACAAGGTGTGCACATCCTCTCTGAGAGGTTGATAGATCCAGGGTTGGCAAGGTTTGCATGTGTCTTCTGTGGGAGGGGATCCGTAGCACTGGGATTGAGGGAGACCTGGCTGGGGACATGTGCTATGGTGTAAGCAAGTTGGGTAGTGAGTGCTGGTGCTGCACTAGCTCTCACAGGTGGCTGTGCATTTATGAATTTGAACCAGGGAGGGAAATGTCCCCTGCCAGCTCCTTTGTTCCTGGAGAAGTCCCTCAAGTGAACTCTGAGATTAGTAACTAATTCTCCCTCTTGTAAGCCCTTTCAAACTGCTGCTTCCAAGCTGTGTCTCCTTGAGCTGTTTGCTGTGCTGTCTGTAAGGATAGGGTCTCAGCTTCCTATTGCCTTCTCAGAGCCAAGCCTGCTGATTTTTATAGTTCCAGGCTTTAAGTCCTACTGTCCATAAGCACTTGCAAAATTCTGTCCCTCTGATTTTCAAAGCCAAATTCTATAGGGATTTCTTTTCCCTCTGTAGCCTCCACAGTGTGCTAGTCTGTTCCTTGCTCCTCTCTCAGCCTGCAGCCCCCTCCTTCCAGCATTCTGACCCATAGGGTTTAGGTTCCCACTGAATCCTTGCCCTTCCTACCCTCTTCAATGTGACCTCTTCTCTACACTAAGTTATGGAGTTATTCTGCCAGTCTTTGAGTCCTTTTCTGGGTTGTTTGCTCTGTGCGAGTGTTATCTAGTTGTATCCTTTGGAGACGTGAATTTAGAGTCCTCCTCCTCCACCTCCCCTGGAGTTCCCTATTGGTGACTGCTTTTACATCCTGTATTTTTGCTTTATAAAGTTGGCTTCTGTGGTATTTGATATGCAGATATTCATAGGTGTTTTATTTTCATGTTGAGTATGGCTTTTAGCATTAAAAAGTGTTCTTTGTCTCATTTAGTGCTTTTCGGTGTGAAATCTACTTTGTCTGATATTGATTGCATTTGCCTTGTAGATCTTTGCCCATTCCTAAATTTTCCTCTTTTGCTTCACTTCCCTTTGGCTGATGTCTTTCCATTATGTTTTGCCCTTTCCTTTCCTAGGAGCAATACATTTTCATGACTTCTTTTTGAAGATCACTTAGAACACTCTTCCACAAGTGCTCTGATTTACTCCATTTTTCAGTATTTTTATACTTTGTTTAGACTTTGTCTTTCTGGTGCTGATTTTAGATTAATCTTAGCCCTCCAGACTCCTTATATTCTTATGAATGAACTTTTCCCAGCATTTTGCTTGCTCCCTGCAAATGTTTGTGAAGAAGGAATATTAATGATGGCTCCCTGGGATTTAGGGTTTATCTTTCTACTTTCGAGTGATTTGGAATTTGGGTGTTCTCTATGTTTTTGTTATGTGGAGGGCATGGCTTTATGTAGCCCTGTTTTTCTGGTGGTTCCATGTTGTTTTCTGGAGGATGTGTAGGGAGACTTAGATTTTACATGGCCAACATTACCTTGACATATGCACTTCACATATGGTTAAAAATACTTTGTAAATATTTTAATGGCTACATAATATTATGATAAATAAAAGAACCAGTATTTATCAGATGAGTTCCTTATTATTGAGTATTTAATTCTTTTTCCTTTTTTGTGATGACATATTTGTAGGTGAGTCTATTCTAATATATACTTTGGGTAGACTTGCTGAAGTAGAATTATTGCTTCAGGGTTATAAATGTTATTAATAATCTTGGTGTAATTTGAATCTAGGGAGAACCAATAGGCCACAGATGGATTTATTTCAAGCTACTAAAGTAGTCTCTACCCTTTTATAAGGTCACATCCCTCTTTCCTATGTATATAACAGGATCCAGGTCTGAAATAGCTGGGAGCCACCAGTGCAGCTGGCTATTTCTGGTGAAGAGTGAGAGTTTGACTTCTTTGCCGATTTGGATTCCTTTTATTTCTTTCTGTGGTCTGATTGCTGAGGCTAGGACTTCTAGAACTATGTCGAACAACAGTGGTGAGAGTGGACATCGCTGTTGTGTTCCTGACTTTAGAGGAAAAGCTCTCAGTTTTTCTCCGTTAAGAATGATATTCACTGTGGGTTTTTCCTATATGGTTTTTGTGATATTGAGGTATGTTCCTTCTGTCCCTACACTGCAGAGTTTTTATCAAGAAAGGATGCTTTTTGTTAAATGCTTCTTCTGCATCTGTTAAGAGGATTGTATGGTTCTTATCCTTCCTTTTATTAAAAAGAAGCCCAGAAACATGAGGGAATTTTTCTCAGATATTCACTGTGAGAACCTGATAGAGCTCCTGGAGGTAAAATTCACAAAAGTGTGCGGTCCCCCTAGGACCAGGCTCCCTTAGAGTTTTTGACTCTCAAACTTGTCCACACTGAGCCTCTAGCAATTCATCAATTGCAGATTAGGTTTTCCTAACCCTGTACTGGTTCCCAAGGAATTTTCTGCTCCTGGGCTTCTGCTCTAGTAAGTTTTGATTTTCTGTATCTGCCTGTCTCTTTCTTCAGTTTTGAGGACAGTAGTTTGTTGTATGACCTCGGTTTTCTGATGGACCTAAAAGTTGATTTTCAGTTTGTTATACTTTTCTTCTTGTGTGGATGAAAGACGTGACTTCCAAGCTTCTTACATGCCTGAATGGAATGCAAAGGAATTTTTTAAGACATCAAAGACATGGTTGTTGTACAAAGTTTTCATCTCCTGAAAACTGGGTAGAGTGACTATCTTTTAATATAATGTATTTCCTTTTTCTTCTTTAAAGATTTTATTTACTTTAAAGAAAGAGAAAGTGGGGGGAGGGGCAAAGAGAGAGGGAGAAAGAGTCTCAAGCAGACTCTGCACTGAGCACAGAGCCCAACCCAGGTCTCTATCCTACCACCTTGAGGTCATGACCCAAGTAGAAACCAAGAGTCTGACGCTTAACCAACTGTACCATCTAGGCTCTCCATTTTATTTTTCTTTTAAAGGAGTAAAAAGTAAGAACTTTTGGAACATTAACTTTTTTTCTTTTTTTTTTTCCTCAAATAGATCCTAAATGCCCAGGAGACATTGATTTTCATAATAGTGACTGGGACATTAAGACAATCACCAGCTCCTTGAAATTCTACCTCAGGTATGCCTGATACAATTTGGGACTCTGTTTTTCATAGTTGATGAAATTTGTCTAGGTGGAGATTGGAGCTTATGTGGTCACAGTTTCAGGAGGTTGGATAGGGTTGCTAAAGAAAAAAAAGAGTGAAAAGAATTTCCATCAAAAAAGAATGTATATTAGGAAACCTTTAATCTAGGAATTTAGGCAAGTGAAATATCAAAATAATAGAATTATTATTGAAAAATGTCTTTTCCTTAAAGTAATGGAAGTTTTTCCATTGTGCATAGATAGAGCGATGTCACAATGTACTCATGAATAATATCAGGACTTAGGACAATTCAAGGTTGTTAATGTGTTTTGTTGAATAGTAACTATTTTTAAACATTAAATTGCATTTGCACAAACATAATATTTGTGTTTGTGTGTTATGTGTAATATTTCATGCTTTCATCCATATAATAGAAATTAAAAAGAACAAGAAAATACAGTCATACAAATGTTAGAACTGAGTGAATTGAGAGCAATAGGAAAACAAAATTTACCTTATTAGCAAAATTTGGTGATGCACAGTGGTGATGAATATATTATTTGGTTCATTGGCATAAATTTATATTATGTGAAAAAATTTGGGACATATACTTTTTTGAGGGGGACATATACTTTTTAAACTCATTCATTTCTTACTATTCTTTATCTCCAATAGTATGTACCATACATTATTTACTAAATGTCTTTTTTTTTTCAATTATTGTACTCTTTTGGCATTTAGGATGCTTGAATATCATTAATCCAAAATAAATTGGGTCCCAGATATTGCTGTTAAATGACCTTCTGCTATAGTAACATCTTAGAACTTTATATAAACATGAATGCTCTTTCCAGGAGTATTTCTCTGGCTTCTGCCAAAGAAGACATATACTGTTGTTAGATGGTTTATTCTGTACTAAGTAAGCAGTGTTCTAGCTGCTTACATTGACAATATCATGTTTTTTACAATAATCCTGTAAGGTAGGTGGTATCATACTAATTTTACAGATGAGGAAATTGAAAGGGACCCCCTTTCCCATTAAGTAATATCCGTGCTCATAGCTCATATTATTTGAACCTAAGTATCTCTGACATATACGTCACTGGTATTAGAGCCATTTTCTTCCTGTTTCCCATCCTCAGGTGCTATGGCCTTCTTGGAGTTGCTTGGGTAATTTTAGTGAAGACAAAGAGCAATCTACTATGCATACTTTTAGAAGACTGGTGATAATAACGAGAGTAAATGATTCTATGTCTCTAGCTTTTTCAAAAGTGTCAACTTTTTTCAAAGATTTGTATAGGTTAAGTACCTCCGCACATTACATTTTTCCCAATTCATCCCATAATAAGCAGTGTGGCCCTTTTGAAAGATGGGAAGATCAAGCCTAAAAGACTTAATGAGCAATACCTCCAATAAGAGATTTGTCCTCAAAACTTAATGTATGAGCCTTTAATATGCACTAGCCAGTTAACACCCTTTAGGTTTCTCAGATACGTTAGTATTTTCAGAGGGACTCTTCATCTGTGTTATACGTACCCAACTCACCTCTTATCTCCAACATTTCCAGAAAAGTAACCTAAAAAGTATCCTTTCTCTCTCTAGTATCTTTAATCTCTCTTATTCAACTGGCTCTTTCCTCTCAGCATATAAATATGCTCTTGTAAAGCACATCTTTTTGACCTTGTGTCTTTTTTCATAAATGAATAAATTCATTCTACCATTTACTAAATCATTCAATAAACATTTCCTGAGTATCTAGTCTATGCCTTGCATGGTACTAGGCATTAGGCATACAATTGTGAATAGACGTGGTCTCTATATTTAAAAAGGTTATAGTCTATCTAGGAAGGCAGAAAAAAATCGAATAATCATACAAATATAACAAACCATAGTAAGTGCTCTGAAGAAAGGGTGCAAGGTGTTGTGAAGGCATATAACAGGAAGACTTGGTTTATTCTGGTTGTTTTTTGAACTGAGGTTTGAATTATAACTTAGAATTAGCTGAGAGGGAGCAGTTCCCGACAGAGAAAACTGAATACGAAAAGGCCCTGAAGCACAAGAGAGAATGACCCCTTCAAGAAACGATGTGTACCAGGATAGGAGGAGTATTATAGTATAGAGAGGGAGGGAGAGATATTAGGAGCTAGATCATGCAAGGTCATATGGGACATTTTAAGAATTGGGGTCTGGATTTATTTTAAAAGGAATGGGAATAAACTGAGAGATTTGAAGTAGGTTACGTGATGAGATTTGCATTTTGAAAGAAAAATAGAGAGATCAGATTAGAGGGAATCAAAATAGGTAGAGATAGAAACCAATTAGTAGGCTATTGCTGTGGTCCTTGAAAGAGATGATGCTTCTGCTTGAACTAGGGAGTAGCAGTGTAGATTGGTAGAAATAAGCATACTTAAGAAATTTAGGGAGTTAATTTAGATATGAGAATGGGAGAGATGGAGATAAAAGAATGACTTCCGTGTTTATGGCCTATACAACCAAATGGTGGCCATATATTTACTGCTTTGAGAAACACAAGAAAAGACTAGATGTAGGGGAGATGACAAGTTGGGCTTTAGATATGTCAAATATGGGTGTCTGAAGAAATATTAAGTGAGCAATTGGATATATGGGAATGAACGCAGAGAAGAATTCTGAGCTTGAGCTACAAATTTGTGAATCATTGATAATATATATGATAATTAGGAGGCAGGAGCTTGGATGAGATTGCCTAATAAGAGAGATATTTCATGCCTTCCTATCCAAATTTCAGTATATGAAGTGATCTACACGCAGTGTCTCTACTTCTTTTTTCTTTTTTTTTTCTTTGGTTTTTAAAATTTATTTATTTGTCAGAGAGAGAGCGAGAGCATGTGCACAGGCAGGGGGAGAGGTAGGCAGAGGGAGAAGCAGTCTCCCCACTGTGCAAGGAGCCCAATGCTGGACTTGATCCCAGGACCCTGGGATCATGACCTGAGCTGAAAGAAGACACTTAGCCAACTGAGCCACCCACGTGTCCCGGTGTCTACTTCCTAACCTTCAAGTTTGCTCCTTAACCCATTGCAATGTCCCTCCCAACACCTCTGCTCTACTGCAGCTGCTCTTGCCAAGGTCACTAGTGACTCCCTCCGTGCTAAACACAATGTACAATTGTCAGTCTTTACTTGATTTCTATGTAGCATTTGAAACTGTTAATGAGCCCTCCTTGAAACTTTCTCCTCTTTTGGATTCTACTATATCACTTACTTTGGCTTTCCTCATACCTTTTTTGACCATTTTTAGCAGTCCCCTTTATGGACTTTCTACCTGATATTTTCCAGGATTCTCCTCTCTTTTTACTATAATGGAGGGATGGAAAATTCAAAAATCCACAGGAGCCAGGACACGAAAATGAACGAAGCAGACTACTTTCATATTAAAACATTACATATTGAACCTGTATTTGCATAGTGATCCCTTTGTTTATATATAATCAGCAATAATATTTACTTCCACAATAACCATATGGGCCCAATATAGGCAGATCTTTCCATTTGTCAATAGAGGTAGAAAATACGGATTTTATGTGAAATATCTCAATTTTTTATATTCTGATAACTAATACAATACCATGTCTTTTTTATACACTATTCTGGGCAAATAATAAATGGAAGGCCTCATGTAGCTGTTGGCTATGAGTTGGCCATCTCTCCTTAAGCAGTGGTATCCGTTCTTGTGGTTTTAACCACTCACCTATGTTCATGGTTTTAGCCACTCTCCTAGGTTTATGATTTTCATATTTACTTCCCAGATCTAGAAGGGCATTCCATCCATTTGCCTAATAGACATCTCCCTTTGGCTATCCCAAAAGTCCCTCTGGCTTAGCATCCCTACTTCCTTCTGAATCCATTTCTATTCTATCCAGTCTCACAAGCCAGATGACCTTCTCCCTCACCAGTATATGCAATCATTGAAGAAGTTCTGTCTTTAATGTCTTTTAAATAATTCTCCTCATCATTTGTTTCTATCCTTGATGCCACTATTGTTTAGGCCTTTATTATCTCTCAATTGGATTACTACAATAATAATAGTGGCAGGCAGTATAATATAGTGATTAAGAGCATAGACTCAAGACAGAATGCCTAGTTCTGCCACTTACTGGCTGTGCACTGTCTTGGGTGAATTATTTAACTTTTCTGAACTTCAGTTTCCCCATTTATAAAATGGATATAATAACAATATCTATCTTACAGGGTTGTCGTGAGGATTAAATTAGTAAGTATATGCAAATCACTTAGAACAGTGAAGCATTTACTATTATTATTATAAGTGAATCATTTTTTTCTGAGCTACCCACCACCTATCTTTATTTCATCATCACACTGGTCCTTTTACATTTCAAATTTTGTATATGGTACTCTTCTCAACTAGACTATTAGCTCCTTGGAGATTTGGGGTCTGTCTTACTCATCTTTAGATCCCCAATATCTGGCACAGTGTCAGGAACCTGTAGGTGCTCAGCCAATATTTTTTTACTAAATAAAGAAGTTTATTGGGCCTCAATTTTCTCCTCCATTAAACTGGGATTTGAATAACTGCTCCATCTCACAGGATCATTGGAAAGATCAGATGGGAGGACAGATACAAAAGCACTTTGAAAACTAAAACTATCAAACTGCAAGGACTTACTGGCAGCATTCAGGGTGGGTCCACTTTGGAATTTTTTAGGACTGGTTTGTGACTCCTTTCACTTTTGGGAACTAATTAGAGACCCTGCAGGACTAATTGGCTTATACTTTTGCAGGTCTTCTGTTGAATTACTAGTAAGTAGCATTCCTCTGACAAAGTTTCAGGTGAAGAGAGATATGTATGTAGTCACACTAAGCTATAGGGATTGGAAGCTTAAGCCTTGCTGCCCGCAGAACTGAAAATCCAAGGCCTGGCTATTCCCTCCCCAAAGGAACTGACAGTCTTCATTGATTTCAGGAATCTTTCTGAACCTGTCATGACCTATAGACTTCACAAAGAGCTGGTCTCTGCTGCCAGTAAGTATTTATGTTACTAGTTAATTGTGTTGTCTTGGCTTCTTAATAATGTTCATAGCAATAAACCTAGAAAACTGCTTGAGAGGAAGTGAGGGGAAAAAACAAAACATATCCATAGATTTTTGTCCCCTGCCAAATGAGAGTATTCTTGCTTGCTGTCTAACTCAAGTATTATATTATTTTTCATAAATCAGTGTAAGTTGAGTAGGTTGGAGAAAACTGGCTAACATGAGGGATGTGACAGGTGTGAGGGCTTTATTGACTGAATGTACCTCTTCCGTTAGGGGGAGAGCATTGGCTCACATAACTAGGGGACAGCAAAATGGTTCCATTATAGTTGCTGTTTTAGTTTTTTCTTCATAACTTTGCCTTTTCAAATGCTTTTCATTTATGCTATGAATTATTACCCCTGATCTGTTAGTGCTAGAATCACATTTTCTAGATGATAAAACAGAGGGTGAAAGTGGAGTGTTGCATGGGAAATAAGGCATACAGAATCACCCCAAAACTTGGCGGCTGAAGAAGTATTGAAAGTTTTGGCTGAGGCCACTGTATGAGTGAGTATTCCTCCCTATCTCTACGTGACCCTTCTCCTGCTTTGTGCTCTCTGTAGTGTGCAGGAAAAAGATTGAGAAGACTTGACCTCATAATGAATTTTTGTTGAGGCAAGGGACCTTTGATCTTTAGTCTGAGCTGTCTCGGTGATTTTCACATAAACCCAGAGGTAACAGTATACCTCCCAGCACCACAAAAAGATGGGTAGGCAAGGGTTTCCAGTGGAAGTTTACATATGGAACTTTAGAAACAACCTGCTGTACCTAGAACTCTGACTTCCTCAGAGACGGTCTTATGTTCTCATCTTTCTACTCTCTCTTCCTTAAAAAAAAAAAAAACTTTTCTAGGCCTATTTCTTTGTTTTTATCTCTCTCTTTGTCTTTTATCTCTCTATTGGTCTCTTTGTCTTTCTCTCTCTCTCCCTCTCCCTGTTTCAGTGTCTTTTTTTCTTGATCTCTCTTTGCCATTGTTTCTCTGTGCCTGTTTATCTCTCTCTTTTCATCTCTCTGTGTTTCTGGTTGTGTGTGGATGTGTATGAGAGTTTGCTTGATCCAGTTGCTCAAAAAGCAAAACTATCTCTCTCTGTTCTCTCTCAGAGTCTGACAACCTGGATTACCGGCTGGGAGCTATTCACTCCCTGGTATATAAGCTACCCGAAAAGAACCGAGAGATGCTGGAACTTCTTATAAGACACTTGGTCAAGTAAGTAACTTCTGGGTTTTCAGGAAGAGTTTTTTGTTTTGTTTTGTTTTGTTTTTTTATTATGTTATGTTAGTTACCATACTTCATTAGTTTTTGATGTAGTGTTCCATGATTCATTGTTTGCATGTAACACTCAGTGCTCATAGCAATACATACCCTCCTTAATACCCATCACTGGGCTAACCCATCCCCCCAACCCCTTCCCCTCTGAAACCCTCAGTTAGTTTCTCAGAGTCCATAGTCTCTCATGGCTCGTCTCCCCGTCAGATCCCCCCCCTTCATTTTCCCCTCCCTTCCTCTATGGTCCCCCATGCTATTCCCTATGTTCCACAAATGAGTGAAACCATATGATAATTGTCTTTCTCTGCTTGACTTATTTCACTTAGCATAATCCCCCCCAGTTCCATCCATGTTGATGCAAATGCTGAGTATTCATCCTTTCTGATGGCTGAGTAATATTCCATTGTATATATGGACCACATCTTCTTTATCCATTTGTCTGTTGAAGGGCATCTTGGCTCCTTCCACAGTTTGGCTATTGTGGACATTGCTGCTATGAACATTGGGATGCATGTGCCCCCTTCTTTTCACTGCATCTGTGTCTTTGGGGTGAATACCCAGTAGTGCAATTGCTGAGTCATAGGGTAGCTCTATTTTTAACTTTTTGAGGAACCTCCATACTGTTTTCCAAAGTAGCTGTATGTTCAACTTGTATTCCCACCAACAGTGTAAGAGGGTTCCCCTTTCTCCATCAGGAAGAGTTTCTATTAGAGGACTGGCCCACAGGGTAGCACTGCAGAGAAACTGTTTGTCAACTCCTTCAGTCCCAGCCACCAACTCTTTCATCCTGGACAGGCTGAGTACTCTATGAAGAAGGTGATTTTGCCTTGGCCCTTGCATATATCCTCCCAAAGTCATCATGCATCTCACTTGAAGGGTAATATCAGGTAAAGTAGGCTGAACACAGGCTTTGCAGTCAGATAAACTTGGTTTTAAATCCCAGCTGTACCACTTACTTAGCTGTATAATCTTAGATAAACCTCTCTGAGCCTGTTTGGCAATCTGTAAAATGAGAATCGTATTGTCCCCCATGCAGGACTGTTCTGTGGATTTGAATGAACACAGAAAAAGTGCATAGCACATAGGAGATTCTCAAGAAAT
The DNA here is from genome assembly GCF_024610735.1 of Ursus americanus. Lineage (NCBI taxonomy): Eukaryota > Metazoa > Chordata > Mammalia > Carnivora > Ursidae > Ursus > Ursus americanus. The sequence goes on from NC_142164.1 coordinate 68,004,451, forward strand.
AGGGGTTAAGATTGTGGCCAACTTTTTGCTTAGGTATGACAGGCAGGAAAGACAGTATTATAGAGAGTAGGCCTGGTGATGAGCTCCAAGATGGTGGGTTTAAGTGGCATGGGTGGTGCTTTTTGGCCAGAGGGTCCAATGTTGTGGATAAAGATGAATTTACCTGACTTGTAAAAGGCCAGCAACTGGCTCTTATGAAGCAGTATGGTGCAACAGAAAGCACTCTGACTACAGGTCAGCAAATCTGGGTTCTGGTGTGAGTTCGCTACTAGCGTTCCTGACAGTCATGGGCAGGTCACTCTCGAGGCTTCTCCTGGTATATTAAAAAGTACAGAAATGAGACAACAAGCTAAGAAAAATTGCAGTGCATTTTACATGTGTCTATTTTTCAAAATAAAGCTATCATCACACTCACAAAAATGCAGTAATCATACATTTTTTTAATGTTTTTTTATTATATTATGTTAGTAACCATACAGTACATCCCCGGTTTCCGATGTAAAGTTCAATGATTCATTAGTTGCGTATAACACCCAGTGCACCATGCAATACATACCCTCCTTACTACCCATCACCAGTCTATCCCATTCCCCCACCCCCCTCCCCTCTGAAGCCCTCAGTTTGTTTCTCAGAGTCCATAGTCTCTCATGCTTCATTCCCCATTCTGATTACCCCCCCTTTCCCCATCCCTTTCTTCCCCTACCGATCTTCCTAGATCCTATGCTCCATAGATGAGAGAAATCATATGATAGTTGTCTTTCTTTGCTTGACTTATTTCACTTAGCATTATCTCCTCCAGTGCCGTCCATGTTGCAGCAAATGTTGAGAACTCGTTCTTTCTGATAGCTGAGTAATATTCCATTGTATATATGGACCACAACTTCTTAATCCAGTCATCTGTTGAAGGACGTCTCAGCTCCTTTCATGATTTAGCTATTGTGGACAATGCTTCTATGAACATTAGGGTGCATATGGCCCTTCTCTTCACTACGTCTGTATCTTTGGAGTAAATACCCAGTAGTGCAATGGCTGGGTCATGGGGTAGCTCAATTTTTAACTTTTTAAGGGACCTCCACAGTGTTTTCCAGAGTGGCTATACCAACTTGCATTCCCACCAACAATGTAGGAGGGATCCCCTTTCTCCACATCCTCTCCAACAATTGTTGTTTCTTGCCTTGTCAATTTTTGCCATTCTAACTGGCGTAAGGTGGTATCTCAGTGTGCTTTTGATTTGAATTTCCCTGATGGCTAATGATTTTGAACATATATTCATGTGTCTGTTAGCCATTTGTATGTCTTCATTGGAAAAGTGTCTGTTCATATCTTCTGCCCATTTTTTGATTTGTTTATTTGTTTCTCGTGTATTGAGTTTGAGAAGTTCTTTGTAGATCTTGGATACCAGTCTTTTATCTGTAGTGTCATTTGCAAATATCTTCTCCCATTCCGTGGGCTGCCTCTTAGTTTTTTTGACTGTTTCCTTGGCTGTGCAGAAGCTTTTTATCTTGATGAAGTCCCACAAGTTCATTTTATCTTTTGTTTCTCTTGCCTTTGGAGATGTGTCATGAAAAAGGTTGCTTTGGCCGATGTTGTAGAGGTTGCTGCCTATGTTCTCCTCTAGGATTTTGATGGATTCCTGTCTCACATCGAGGTCTTTCATCCATTTGGAGTTTATTTTTGTGTATGGTGTGAGAGAGTGGTCAAGTTTCATTCTTTTGCATGTAGCCGAGGATCCATTTCTAGGTTCTCTATTCTGTTCCATTGGTCTATGTGTCTGTTTTTGTGCCAGTACCATGCTGTCTTTGTGATCACAGCTTTGTAGTACAGCTCGAAATCCGGCATTGTGATCCCCCCAGCTTTGTTTTTCCTTTTCAACAGTTCCTTGGAGATTCGGGGCCTTTTCTGGTTCCATACAAAATTAAGGACTATTTATTCCAGTTCTTTGAAAAATGTCATCGGTATTTTGATCGGGATAGCATTGAAAGTGTAGATTGCTCTGGGTAGCATGGACATTTTAACTACGTTAATTCTTCCTATCCATGAGCATGGAATATTCTTCCATCTTTTTGTGTCTTCTTCAATGTCTTTCAAGAGTGATTTATAGTTTCTAGAATATAGGTCCTTTACGTCTCTGGTTAAGTTAATTCCAAGGTAACGTATGGTTTTTGGTGCTATTGTAAATGGGATGGATTCCCTAATTTCTCTTTCTTCAGTCTCATTATTCGTGTATAGAAATGCAACTGATTTCTGAGCATTGATTTTGTATCCCGCCACATTACTGAATTGCTCTATAAATTCTAATAGTTTGGGAGTGGATTCTTTTGGGTTTTCCACTTACAGTATCATGTCATCTGCGAAGAGAGACATTTTGACTTCTTCTTTGCCAATTTGAATACCTTTGATCCCTTTTTGTTGTCTGATTGCAGTTGCAAGGACTTCTAGTACTATGTTGAATAATAGTGGCGAGAGTGGGCATCCTTGTCGTTTTCCTGATCTTAAGGGAAAGGCTTCCAGCTTTTCCCCATTGAGAATTATATTTGCTGTAGGCTTTTCATAGATGGCTTTTATGAGATTGAGAAATGTACTCTCTATTCCTACACTCTGAGGGGTTTTAATCAGGAAAGGATTCTGTATTTTGTCAAATGCTTTTTCTGCATCAATTGAGAGGATCATATGGTTCCTGAGTCTTTTCTTGTTGATATGATGTATCACGCTGATCGTTTTCCGAATGTTGAACCACACTTGAATCCCAGGGATGAATCCCACTTGGTCATGATGGATAATCCTTTTAATGTACTGTTGGATTCTATTAGCCAGGATCTTGTTGAGGATTTTGGCATCCATATTCATTAGGGAAATCGGTCTGTAATTCTCCTTTTTGGTGGGGTCTTTGCCTGGTTTGGGGATCAGGGTAATATCAGCCTCATAGAATGAGTTTGGTAGCTTTCCTTCTGTTTCTATTTGTTGAAATAGCTTTAGGAGAATAGGTATTATTTCTTCTTTGAATGTTTGGTAGAATTCCACAGGAAATCCTTCAGGCCCTGTCGTTTTGTTTTTTGGAAGGTTTTTAATCACTGTTTCAATGTCTTCATAATTATTTGGCCTGTTTAAAAAATCAGTTTCTTTCTGTTTCAGTCTTGGTAGTTTATAGGTTTCCAGGAAGGCCTCCATCTCTTTCAGATTGCTTAATTTATTGGCATATAGCTGTTGATAAAAGTTTCTAATAATCCTTCCAATTTCATTGGTATTGGTCGTGACCTCTCCTTTTTCATTCATAATTTTATTAATTTGGGTCCTTTCTCTATTCTTTTGGATAAGTCTTGCCAGTGGTTTGTCAATTTTATTGATTCTCTCAAGAACCAGCTTCTAGTCCTGTTGATCTGCTCTACTGTACTTCTGGTTTCTAATTCATTGATTTCTGCTCTAATCATGGTCAACTGCTTCCTCGTGAGTGGATTAGGCCTGTCCCTCTGTTGCTGTTCTAGCTTCTTGAGGTGAGAATATAAAAACTGCATTTTAGATTTTTCTATTCTTTTGAGTGAGGCTTGGATGGCTATGTATTTCCCCCTTAGGACTGCTTTGTATCCCATAGGTTTTGGACCGTTGTGTTTTCATTCTGTTGGTCTCCATAAATTGTTTAATTTGATTTTTGATTTCCTGGTTTATCGAGTCATTCCTGAGGAGGATAGTTCTTAGTCTCCAAGTGTTTGAGTTTCTTCCAAATTTTTCCTTGTGGTTGAGTTCCAATTTCAGAGCGTCATGGTCTGAGAATATGCAGGGGATAATTTCAATCTTTTGGTATTGGTTGAGACCTGTTTTGTGTCCCAGAACATGGTCTATTCTTGAGAATGTTCCATGGGCATTAGAATAGAATGAGTATTCTTTTGTTCTGGGGTGTAGTGTTCTATATATATCTATGAGGTCCAACTCGTCGAGTATGGCATTCAAAGCCTTTGATTCTTTGCTTAGCTTTTGCAAGGGTGTTCTGTCTATTTCTGATAGTGGGGTGTTGAGGTCCCCTACTATTAATGTATTTTTATCTATATGTCTCTTTATTGTGGTTAAGAGTTGGCTTGTGTATCTTGCTGCTCCCCTGTTGGGGCATATATATTTATAATTGTCATATCCAGTTGTTGGATACATCCCTTAAGAATAATATAGTGCCCCTCTGTGTGTCTAACTATAGACTTTAGTTTAAAATCCAATCTATCTGATATGAGAATTGCTACCCCAGCTTTCTTTTGAAGTCCATTGGCATGAAAGATGGTATTCCATCCCTTTACTTTCAGTCTGAATGTATCTTTGGGTTCAAAATGAGTCTCTTGTAGACAGCAAATGGATGGGTCATGTCTTTTTATCCAATCTGCAACCCTGTGGCATTATGGGAGCATTTATGCCATTCACATTGAGACTGAATCCTGAGAGATATGATGTTAATGATGCCATGTTGCCAGTAAAGTCTTTGTGTGTATAGGTTGTGACTTTCTGTTCTGTATCATGCTTGGGGCCTTTTTACCTTTATAGAACCCCCCCCCCCTTAATGTCTCCTTTAGGGCTGGTTTCTTGGTTACGAAATTGGTTAATAACTGGCGATTCTGGAAGGTCTTTATCTCTCCATCAATTCTGAATGACAGCCTTGCTGGATAAAGGATCCTTGGCTGCATTTTTTTCTCTGAAAGAGCTTTAAAAATGCCCCCCCAACCCTTTCTCTCATTCCAGGTCTGTGTAGACAGGTCTGACATAATTCTGATACCGTTGCCTTGGTACGTGAGAAATTTCTTTGCCCTGGCCGCTTTCAATATTGTATCCTTGGATCTAATATTTGCGATCTATGACGTGACGTGGCATAGGTTTGTCATGGTTGAGCTTGGGAGGGGTCCTCTCTGCCTCTTGGACACGAATGTTTGTTTCCCTCGCTAGATTAGGGAAGTTTTCAGCTACAATTTGTTCAAATATCTCTTCTAGACCTCTGTTTTTCTCCACCTCCTCGGGGATGCCAATGATTCTGACATTGGAAAGTTTCATTGAGTCAGAAATCTCCCGTAACCTACATTCGTGGGCTTGGATTTTTTTACCTCCAGCTTGTATTTTTGTTTTTTCTTCTACTAACCCATCCTCCAATTCACTAATACTTTCCTCTGTCTCGGTGACCCTGGCCATCAGAGCCTCTAGTTTTGACTGCATTTGGCTCATAGAATTTTTAATTTCTGCCCGATTCACTCTCATTTCCGCCCTTAGAGATTCTATATTCTCATTAACATTTTCATTAATACTTTTTTCAAGTCTACACATCATCTTGACCATTGTTACTCTGAATTCCATTTCTGATAATTTGGTTACATCTATATCCATTAGTTCTGTGGCAGAGGCCACAGGCTCATTGTCTTTTCTTTGCTGGGGGGGATTTCTCCTTCTTGTCATTCTGATGAGGAGAGGATGCGGGGTTGTCCAGAGCCCAAATTATTGACCAGGACCCAGGCCTTGCACACTTGTTTTATAGGGATCTTAGGGATGTGGGCTTCTTCTTTAAAGATTTTATTTATTTATGTGGCAGAGAGACAGCCAACGAGAGAGGGAACACAGCAGGGGAGTGGGAGAGGAAGAAGCAGGCTCCCAGTGGAGGAGCCGGATGAGGGACTCCTTTCTGGAACTCCGGGATCACGCCCTGAGCCGAACACAGGCGCTTAATGACTGTGCCACCCAGGTGCCCCGGGATGTGGGCTTCTTGGTTTTTCAGCCTGCCTTCTGGGGGAGGGGCCTGCCGCACTGATACTCAGGTAACCCTGTTTGTAGAGTCTCCGTGTTCCCTGCGAGGGGGGATGGGGATGGGCACACTGTGAGCTGCTAGTTCCAGGCTTTTGTTCTCTGGGGGCTTTCCCTGGCGGTTTGCTGTGCCTCTTCTGAGAGTCAGAGCAGCAGTGGCCGAATCTCAGCCTCTGTCTCAGAACAGAGGGATTGCAGACCGTTCTCCACTGATGTTCTGGCCACTTTAACTCTGTTACTGTTGGTGCTGCTCAACCCTGCAGTGTCCTGGGGTGTGCGCCCCACACCCGGCATCCCAGCCCTCACTTCTAGTGCCGTCGTGTCTCTGTCCTTTGTGTTTCTAACACCGCCAGCCACCAGCCGCCCCCCCCCACGCGCTCCCCGAGCTCCCGGTCTTGGTCTGTTCCCATTGAGCACACCAGAGTTCCAGAGTTCCGTGAGAAGTCTGGTGACCTGTGCTCCAGGCTCACAGTCTCAGTCTACTGTCTTGCAGGTGCCATCTGCGAGTCCGCCCGCTCCCCCATGCAGGTGGCTACTGCTTCCCGGCGCCCGAACACGGTGGCTCCCTCCCCCTTCCATTTATCTTCCGATATCTGTGTGCGGTTTCATGGCTCCCCGCTTCGTACCTCAATACTCAGCGCTGGAGATGTTCATTTTTAGAGATCCAGATGTATCTTCCTGCGTCTCAGGCTGATTCCGTGGATGTTCAGGCTGGTCTGGTACCTATCCAGCTCGACTCAGGGGACCGACTGAAAAAGTGGTCCCCTACTCCTCTGCCATCTTAACTCTCAGTAATCATACATTTTAACCTCATTTGGAGAGGATCTTAAATACCTAAATTTGAAGCCCTTAGTGAAGGTGAGGCTCCAGGCTAAATGGCCCTCTTGGTGTCCCTCTGTGATAAATTCAGCATCTCTGGATCTCAGGTTTCCCTCTGATATAATGAGATATCACCAAGATTCAGTGCAGCTCTGGCATTCTGTGTTTTTTGTACTTCTATAACAAATGAGTATTTTAGACACTAATGTAGATAAATATGCAGAATTAACAAGAGGATGCCTTTTATATTTATTGTCAATATTTGTAATTTGGGCTAATAGAAAACATTAAGAGGCAGTTTCTTTCCAAAAAGTTGTTTGTGATAATATCAGTGAAAATACAGCAATCAGCACATAAATCATTTGCATATTAATTTGACGTTGCCCTGGGGGAAAGAGAAATTGGGTTCAATTTCCACATTATCACTAATTTTCTGTGTGAACTAAAGAAAGTCCCTCCTACTCTCTGGGCCTCTGTTTATTCATCTATAATATGAGGGGACTGAACTAGCTAATCTCAAATAGTTATTCCTGCTCTGATTTTCTAAGAGTGTTAGTATGTGACAGGAGCCAAGGACTCAGCTAAGAATTCTTCTGCTAGCAGCTAGTGAGAAGCACCTGCTTCCATCCACCCAAAGGCTGGCTAGTGCCTTACGTCAAGAATCTTGGTCCTCAAAAAGCCTAGAACTAAAGGAACAAGAGACACAGACCCACAAGACACAGAAATAGAAAAACAAATACCCTTAAATATATGAAATACTGCTCATTTTCTCAAATGAGAAGAGTACAAATTAAACCTGCACTGAGATACCATTTATTGACAAAACCTCATTTTGTCAATAAATGGTATTTATTGACAATACACATGACCGTATTGTCTGTTGATGAGACTTTGGAGCAAATAGATACTCTACTACATTGCTAGCATTAATGCAATACGTAACTAGAGGAGGAGAATTTGACAAGATCTAACAAGTCTGCATATTCACTTACCCTGTGCCTAGAAATTCTACTTTTAGACAACTACCCTGAAGACACACCTTCAGAAGTACCAAACAACATCTGCACAAGGTTCATCACTGCAGCACAATTTTTTAATAGCAAAAGGTTGGACATACGAAAGAATCCAACAATAGGGGACTACTGAGTAAATAATAGTATATTCAAACAATGTAGTATTATACAGTCAAAAAAGAATAAGGAAAATATCTACAAACTTTTTTGCTAGCAATTTCTAGAATGCATTACAAATTTCAGGGTGTATAACAGAGAACAACAGCAAAAAAAAAAAAAAAAAAAAAACCAAAGTTTAAATCAAGGTATATGAGTATGCTACCCTTTTTTATAAGAAAAAAAAGGAGGAAAATAAGAATATATAAGAATATTAAACACATGTTTTCTTACTTTTGTCAAATTAAGCACACAGTGAGATAAATAAAAAAACTAATGACTCAAAAAGTAAAACCACATGACCCAGCAATTCTACTCTTGGGTATATAGTAATGAGAAATGAGAACTTATGTCCACATAAAAACATATACGCAAATATCCACAGTATCATTAATCATAGTTGCCCAAAGGTGGAAACAACCTAAATGACCATCAACCGATAAATAAAAAAATAAAATGTGGTATAAACATACAATGAAATATTATTCAATGATAAAAAGAAATGAAGCACTGTGGCACCTGAGTGGCTCAGTCAGTTTAGCATCTGCCTTCGATTCAGGTCATGATCTCAGTGTGCTGGGATCCAGCCTCTGGTCTGGCTCCCTGCTCAGCTGGGAGTCTGCTTCTCCCTCTCCCTCTGCCCCTCCCCCACTCTTGCTCTCTCCCTCTGCCCCTCCTCTTGCTTATGCTCTTGCTCCTGCTGTCTCTCTCTCAGATAAATAAATAAAATCTTAAAAAAAGAAATGAAGCACATGCTTCATTACATGCTACAACAGGGATGAGCTTTGAAAATATTATGCTAAGTAAAAAGCCAGACACAAAATAGCACATATTATATGATTCCATTTATACAAAATGTTCAGAACAGACAAATCTATAAAGACCAAAAGTAGGTCAGTGTTTGCCTAGGGCTGGGAGGTAGGGACATGGGAGGGAATGGGGAGTGACTACTATGGGGTTTCTTTTTAGTGTGGTGAAAATACCCTGAAATTAGATAGTTAATGATGGTTACACAACTCTGCAAATATACTAAAAACAATTGGAAAAAAAACATTAAAAGGGTGAATTGTGTGGTATGTGAAATATATTTCAATAAAGTTGTTGTAAAAACAAACTAATAAGTACAGTAAATGAAACCATCAACAAAACAAAAAGGGAACCTAGCGAATGGAAGAAGATATTAATCTGATAAGTTAATATCCAAAAAACATAAATCATACAACTCAACACCAAAAATTCCCAAACCACCTGTTTTAAAAATGGGTAAAAGATCTAAATAGACATTTTTCCAAAGAAGACATACAGATGGCCAACAGATATATGAAAAGATGCTCAACGTCAGTTACTTTCAGGGAAATACAAATCTAAACCATAATCAGATATCACCTGGCAGAATGTCTAGTATCAAAAAGACAAGAAATGACAAGTATTGGTGAGGATGTGGAGAGAAAGGAATCCTCATGCACTGTTGGTAGGAATGTAAATTGGTGCAACCACTGTGGAAACAGTACGGAGTTTCCTCAAAAAATTAAAAAATAGAATTACCATATGATCCAGTAATTCCACTACTGGATTTACCCAAGCAATACAAAAACACTGACTCAAAATGATATATACACCCCTATGTTTATTGTAGCATTATTTACAATAGCCAAGATAATGAAGCAACCCAAGTGTCCATCCATAGATGAGTGGAAAAAGAAGATATATATATATATATAATGGATGTGTGTACGTATATATATATATATATACACACACACACACATATATAATGGAATATTACTCAGCCGTAAAAAGAATAAAATCTTGCCATTTGCAACAACATGGATTGTGCTAGAGGGTATTATGCTAGGTGAAATAAATCAGAGAAAGACAAATACTGTGGAATCTAAAAGACAAAACAAACAAAACAGACTCTTAAATACAGAGAACAAACTGGTGTTTGTCAGAGAGGAGGTGAGTGGGGGGATGGATGAAGGAGATTAAGAGGTACAAATATCCAAAAGGAAAAAAGAAACTAATGAAAATGATTACTAAAGGGGGTAGGTGGTGAATAGGGTAGAAGGGATAGAGATGAGAACCACATTCCTCTAAATCCACCTCCTTGTATGGTTTTGACTTTTGAACCATAGTAACGTTTTATATATCCAAAAAGTAAAATTCAATCAAGGATTATAAGCCCTGAAATTGAAGATAAAAAAGTAAATGAGGGATGCCTGGGTGGCTCAGTCCTTTAAGCCTCTGCCTTTGGTTCAGGTCATGATCTCCACGTCCTGGGATCAAGACCCACATCAGGCTCCCTCCCTGCTCAAAGGGAGTTAGCTTCTCCCTCTCCTTCTGCCCCTCCCCCTGCTCATGCGTGGTCTCTCTCTCTCTCAAATAAATAAGTCTTTTTAAAAAGCAAATGAATCTAAATGTTTATCAAATTGATAACATAGTCACATAAAGAAAATAGTTATTTCAACTAATTTATAAACACAGTCCCCTGACTCATCCTTAATGACATAATATTTTAAAAACAAGAAAAACTACAAAAAAGTAGTAAGCATCACCCAGTACGTTTAAAAGTAGTAATAATATTATAATTAAATTTGAAACTATTTTATGTTTATATATATCACAAGGATAAAGAAAAAAGTAAATATATTAATATCAGAAGACAAGATTTATGGTGTAAGAAAAAGAGATAAGGATATAAAATGTAAGATACAAAGAAAAAAATCTATAATGGTAAAGTTGAATTGAAAAAGGCAATATGAACTCATGATTTATTTATTTTTTTAATAGTTTTCTTTTTTTAAGATTTTATTTATTTTATTTGACAGAGAGAGGGAACACAAGCAGGAGTAGTGAGAGAGGGAGAAGCAGGCTCCCTGTTAAGCAGGGAGCCCGATGTGGGGCTTGATCTCATGACCCTGGGATCACAACCTGAGCAGAAGGCAGATGCTTAATGACTGAGCCACCCAGGGGCCCCTGAACTCCTGATTTTAAAACAAAACAATGGATCTAGAATGTATTATGCTAAGCTAAGTAAGTCAGTCAGAGAAAGACAAATAGAGTATGATTTCACTCATATGTGGAATTTAAGAAACAAAACTGATGAAGATAGGGGAAGGGAAGGAAAAATAATTAAGATGAAAATAGAGAGGGAAGCAAATCATAAGAGACTCATATTAGAGAACAAACTGAGGGTTGCTGGAAGGGAGGTGGGTAGCGGTACGGTGTAATTGGGTGATGGACATTAAAGAGGGCACTTAATGTAATGAGCACTGGGTTTTATATGCAACTGATGAATCACTAAATTCTACTTTGAAACTAATACACTATATGTTAACTAACTTGAATTTAAATAAAATAAAACCAAAAACAACCCCAACAAAACAACAAAACTTCTATTCACTGAACCAGTGTTGAAGTGATTCTGACCTCCCCCCAAAAAAAGCAATGAACATACATAATGCCCCGATCTTTGTTTCTAAATAACATTCACTTCTCAAAAGCACCAAGGCTTCTTAGAGAAATGGCTGATTACAGGTTTGAGGCTAGGAAAATAATAGGTGAGCCTAGGATAAAATGTACCTTTGTAAGCAAGTAAGAGCTCAAGTACTAATACAGTCATGTCACAAGGACACAGGAACCTGCTTGAAAAGGCTGACACTGATTACATCTGGAGTCAACATAAGCATCAAAAATTAAAATAGTGTACTTGAGTATAACTCTTTGAACAAATAAAAATTTATGGTAGATACATAGAATAAGGAAAGCTCTTCCTTATAGAAGAATGCCAGCTAATCGATGTGGGAGGAATAATAGAATTAGACAAACCAGTAGTTTATAACCTCAGCACCCTGTTTCAGGCATACATCAAAACGATTGGGTAAAAGATTGTTCAGGAACAAGAGTCACATAATTTCAATGTATTACCCACAGATTAGTTACTAGTTACAAATGAAAAAAAAATGTATCTTTATAATCAAGCTATGTGGCAAACACCACCTTAATTAATTGATCAAAGTTAGTGTCACTAATAATAGAGACCAAACTGACCTTATGTGCCTCTTGATAGGATACAGTAAGAAGTACACAATAGAGCTCAAATAATTCTGCCAAAAAAGTTTAACCTGAATCAAATTAGACCTTTCCAATTTACAAAAAATAGAGGGTATAGAAAAATACGGAGTGCTTGACATTTTGTTAAGAAACTAGCTTGGCCTTTTCCCTGTCCTGGAAAACAGAGTTATGGGTACTGTTCTGTATTAAGAGACTAAAGAAACATAAACAAATGAAGTGCATGAACTCTGGACCTGGATTTGCAAAAACCCAACTATAAAATATTTTTTTTGCATGACATTTGAGAAAATCTGAATATGGACTACTTATTGGATGATGGGGCACTGTAAATTTTCTTGGGTGTGAAAATGTTTTGTGATTTTGTAGCACAGCTTGCATTTTCTTTTTTTTTTCCTTTTTAAGTTTTTATTTAACACCCAGATAGTTAACAAATAGTGTAATCTTAGTTCCGGTGCTAGAATGTAGTGATTCTTCACTTCCATACAATGACCAGTGCTGATCACAAGTGCTGTCCTTAATACCCATCCCCCATCCACCTCTCCTACAGTACCCCTCAGCTTGTTCTCTACAGTTAAGAGTCTGTTTGCTGATTTGCTTCTCTTTTTTTCCCTATGTTCATTTGTTTTGTTTCTTGAATTCCAAATATGAATGAAATCATATGTTATTTGTCTTTCTGTGACTATTTTCCCTTACCATAATACACTCTAGCTCTATCCACATCATGACAAATGGCAAGATTTCATTCCTTTTGATGGCTGAGTAATATTCCATTGTATTTATAGACCACTTCTTTATCCATTCATCAATTGATGGACATTTGGGCTCTTTCCATAATTTGGCTATTATTCATAATGCTGCTATAAACATCGGGGTGCATGTATCCCTTTGAATCAATATTTTTGAATCCTTTGAGAAAATATCTAGTAATGCAGTGGCTGGGTTGTAGGGTAGTTCTATTTTTAATGTTTTGAGGTATACCCATACTGTATTCCAGAGTGGCTGCACCAGTTTGCATTCCCACCAACAGTGTAAGAGGGCTCCCCTTTCTCTGCGTCCTCACCAACATTTGCTGTTTCCTGTGTTGTTAATTTTAGCCATCGTGACAGGTGTGAGGTGATATCTCATTCTAGTTTAGGTTTGTATTGCTCTCATGCTGAGTGATTTTGAGCATCTTTTCATGTGTCTGTTGGCCATCTGGATGTCTTCTTTGAAAAAATGTCCATTCATGTCTTCTGCCCATTTCTTAACTGGATTATTTGGTTTTGGGGTGTTGAGTTTGATGAGTTCTTTATAGATTTTGGATACTAACCCTTTATCAGATATGTCATTTGCTAATATCTTCTCCCATTCTGTAGGTTGCCTTTTAGTTTTGTTGATTGTTTCCTTCACTGTGCAGAGCTTTTTATCTTGATGAAGTCCAGTAGTTCACATTTGCTTTTGTTTCTCTTGCCTCCAGAGACATATCTAGTAACAAGTTGCTACAGCTGATATAAAAGAGGTTGCTGCCTGTGTTCTCCTCTAGGATTTTGATGGTTTCCTGTCTCACATTTAGGTCTTTCATCCATTTTTGGTTTTTAGGTTTTTTGTTTTTGGGGGGTTTTTTGGTTGTTTTTTTATGTTAAAATAGTTCTTTATTTACTATATATGTGTAATTTTATGTACATGCAAAAATATCATTATACAAGTCTTTTGTTACTGTTTTTCAATGCAGACAGATTTCTTGAATAACAGCCTTGAAAAAAATAGTCTTAACATTTTTCGGCATGTTTTCTTATTCAACCCTACTTCATAGAAGTCTATTCAAAGCAACCAGTATAACTCTTTTTATTAGGTGCATAATAACAGTGGGGATGTAGCACAATTTATTCATCTAGTACTATTGATGACATTCACATTGTTTCCAGGATTTTGCCATCATGAACAATGCTATAATAAACATATTTATTTGGTTTCTGTAACCTTTCCTGTTGACTTCTAAGTATTTTATATGTTTGGTACTATTGAGAGTGGAATTTATTTGGTTTGCCACCTACCTATTGCTAAAATAGGGAAAAGGTATTGCTTTCTATATGGTTCCTTTTATGAGAGGCTGTCTCTGAGAAAGGAGAAATGATTATTTTTTCATAACATGTGTTACAGAATTAAGTGACCCTTTAAAACACATGCATATGTAATTTTTATATAAAATTAAAAATTAAATACAAAACAATAAACAGTAACGGGACATCCCTATTAGTTTCTTATTTTATCTGAAATGCTAGTGTTTTACCACTTAGGATAATATTGGCTATTTGTTTGGATATATATCCTTTATTATTTAAGTTGTTTTCTGAAATTCTTACTTAAAATTATAGTTATTATTTATCATTTATATTGTTATGCTTAAATGCTGACTTTCATCAAAAGTTTTTTATTGTATTATTTATTTCAAAGGTACAGACCTATGATTCATCAGTCTTATACAATACACAGTGCTCACCACAACACATACCCTCCCCAATGTCCATCACCCAGCCACCCCATCCCTCCCACCCTCCTCCACTCCAGCAACCCTCAGATTTTTTCCTGAGATTAAGAGTCTCTTATGGTTTGTCTCCCTCTCTCGTTTCATCTTGTTTCATTTTTTCCTCTCTTCCCCTATAATCCTCTGCCTTGTTTCTCAAATCCCATGTATCAGTGAGATCATATGATAATTGTCTTTCTCCAGTTGGCTTATTTTGCTTAGCATAATACCCTCTAGTTACATCCATTTCATTGCAAACGACAAGATTTCATTTTTGACATTGTATGTATATACCACTTCTTCATCTGTCGATGGACACCGGGGCTCTTTCCATAGTTTGGCTATTGTGAACGTTACTGATATAAACATTGGGGTGCAGGTGCCCCTTCAGATTACTACATTTATATCTTTGGGGTAAATACCCAGTAGTGCAATTACTGAGCCGAAGGGTAGCTCTATTTTCAACTTTTTGAGGAACCTCCATACTGTTTTCCAGAGTGGCTGCACCATCTTGCATTCCCACCAAAAGCGTAGGAGGGTTCCCCTTTCTCTGCATCCTCACCGACATCTTTTGTTTCCTGACTTCTTAATTTTAGCCATTCTGACTGGTGTGAGGTGGTATATCTTTGTGGGTTTTATCTGTATTTCCCTGATGCCGAGTGATGTTGAGTACTTTTTCATGGGTCTGTTGGCCATGGGTCTGATGTCTTCCTTGCAGAAATGTCTGTTCGTGTCTTCTGCCCACTTCTTGATTAGATTATTTGTTCCTTGGGTGTTGAGTTTGATAAGTTCTTTATAGATTTTAGGTACTAGCCCTTTATCTGATATGTCATTTGCAAATATCTTCTCCCATTCTGTCAGTTGTCTTTTGGTTTTGTTGACTGTTTCCTTTGCTGTGCAAAAGCTTTTTATCTTGATGAAGTCCCAATAGTTCATTTTTGCCTTTGTTTCCCTTGCCTTTGGAGATGTATCTAGAAAGAATTTGCAGCAGCCGAGGTCGAAGAGGTTGCTGCCTGTGTTCTCTTCTAGGATTTTGATGGATTCCTGTCTCACTTTTAGGTTTTTCATCCATTTTGAGTCTATTTTTGTGTATGTTGTAGGAAAATGGTCCAGTTTCATTCTTCTGCATGTGACTGATTTTCCCAACACCATTTTTTGAAGAAACTGTCTTTTTTCCATTGGATATTCTTTCCTGTTTGGTCAAAGATTAGTTGACCATAGAGTTGAGGGTCCATGTCTTTCATCCATTTTGAATTTGCATTTGTCTATGGTATAAGAAAGTGGTCCAGTTTCATTCTTTCGCAGATTGCTATCTACTGTTCCCAACACCATTTGTTGAAGAGACTGTCTTCTTTATCTAAGATATTCTTTCCTGCTTTGTTGAAGATTAGTTGACAGTATAATTAGGGGTCCATTTCTAAGTTCTCTGTTGTGTTCCACTGATCTATGTGTCTTTTTTTGTGCTAAAACCATACTGTCTTTATCACTACATATTTGTAATATAACTTGAAGTCCAGAATTGTGATGCCTCCAGCTTTGCTTTTCTTTTTCAAACTTGCTTTGCTATTTGGGGTCTTTTGTGGTTCCATACAAATTTTAGGATTATCTCCTCTAGCTGTGTGAAAAATGCTGGTGGTATTTTGATAGGGATTGCATTAAATGTGTATATTGCTTTGGGTAGCGTAGACATTTTAACAATATTTTGTTCTTCCAATCCATGAGCATGGGATGTTTTTCCATTTCTTTGTGTCATCTTCAGTTTCTTTCATAAATCTTCTATACTTTTTGGAGTATGTATCTTTTACCTCTTTGGTTAGGTTTATTCCTAGGTATCTTATGGTATTTGATATAATTTTAAATGGGATTAATTCTTTGATTTCTCTTTCTGAAGCTTCATTATTTCTGTACATTAATTTTGTATCCTGTGACTTTACAGAATTTGTGTATCAGTTCTAGCATTTTTTTGGCGAAGTCTTTCAGGTTTTCTACATAGAGTATCATGTTGTCAGTGAATATTGAAAGTTTCACTTCTTTACTACTGATTTACATGCCTTTTATTTCTTTTTGTTGTATGATCACTGAGGCTAAAGCTTCCAGTACTATGTTAAATAACAATGGTGAGAGTGGCCATCCCTGTCTTGTTCCTGACCCTAGAGGAAAAGCTGTCAGTTTTTCCCCATTGAGGAAACATCAAGGGACATTGTGAAATTTTAGGATTGTTTGTTCCTGCTCTGTGAAAAATGTTGGTGGTATTTTGATAGGGATTGTATTGAATGTGTAGCATGGAATGTTTTTCCATTTCTTTGTGTCTTCCTGAATTTCTTTTATAAGTGTTCTATAGTTTTCAGAATACAGATCCTTTACCTCTCGGTTAGGTTTATTCCTAGGTATCATATGGTTTTTGGTGCAATTGTAAATGAGATCAATTCCTTGATTTCTCTTTCTTCTGCCTCATTGTTAGTGTATATAAATTCAACTGAGTTCTGTGCATTGATTTTATATACAGCAACTTGCTGAATTCCTGTATTTTTTGGAGTGGAATCTTTTAGAGTTTCTACATAGAGTATCTTGTGTGAGTGTTTGAGAGTGAATGTTTGATTTCCCTTTTGCTGATTTAGATGCCTTTTGTTTCTTTTTGTTGTCTGATTGCTGAGGCTAGGACTTCCAGTAGTGTATCAAGCAACAGTGGTGAGAGTGGACATCCCTGTCATGTTCCTGACCTTAGGGGAAAAGCTCTCAGTTTTTCTCCATTGAGGATGATATTTACTGTGGGTTTTTTGTATATGATTTTTATGGTATTGAGGTATGTTCCCTCTATGTCTACATGGCAAAGGGTTTTCTTCAAGAAAGATCATGTATTTTGTTGAATACTTTTTCTGCATCTATTGAGAGGATCATATGTTTCTTGTTCTTTTTTTATTAATATGGTTTATCACATTGATTGATTTACAGATGTTGAACCACCTTTGCAGCCCAGAAATAAGTTGCAATTGGTTATGGTGAATAATCTTTTTAATTTAATATTGGATCCTATTAGCTAGCTAGTATCTTGGTGAGAATTTTTGCATCCATGTTCATCAGGGATATTGGTCTGTAATTCTCCTTTTCTGTGGGGTCTATGTCTGGTTTTGGGATCAAGCTAATGCTGGTCTCATAGAATGAGTTTGGAAATTTTCCTTCCATTTCTATTTTTTGAAAGAACTTCAGAAGAATAGATATTGATTCTTCTTTAAATATTTGGTAGAATTCCCATGGGAGGCCATCTGGCCCTGGACTCTTATTTGTTGGGAGATTTTTGATTACTGCTTCAATTTCTTTGTTGGTTATGGGTCTGTTCAGGTTTTCTATTGCTTCTTGTTTCAGTTTTGGTAGTTTATATGTTTCTAGGAATTCATCCATTTCTTCCAGATTGCCTAATTTTTTGACATGTAGTTCCTCATAATATGTTCTTATAATTGTATTTCTTTGGTGGCTGTTGTGATCTGTCCTCTTTCATTCGTGATTTTATTTATTTGGTTCCTTTCTCTTTTCTTTTTGTTAAGCCTGGCTAGGGGTTTGTCAATGTTATTCTTTCAAAGAGTCAGCTCCTAGTTTCATTGTTCTGTTCAACTGTTTCTTTTTTAATTCTATTTCATTGATTTCTGCTCTAATCTTTATTATTTCTCTTCTGCTGGATTTAGGCTTTATTTGCTGTTGTTTTTCCAGCTCCTTTAGGTGTAAGGTTAGATTGTGTATTTGAGACATTTCTTGTTTCTTGAGAAAGGCCTTTATTGCTATATACTTCCCTCTTAGGACTGCCTTTACTGCATCCCAAAGGTTCTGAACTGCTATGTTTTCATTTTCATTTCTTTCCATGCATGTTTGTAATTCTTCTGTAATTTCCTGGTTGACCCACTCATTCTTCAGTAGGATGCTCTTTAACCTCCGTGTATTTGTGTTGCTTCCAAATTTTCTCTTGTGATTCAGTTCAAGTTTCAAAGCATTGTGGTCTGAAAGTATGCATGGTATAATCTCAATCCTTTTGTACCAGTTGAGGCCTGATTTGTGACCCAGTATGTGATCTATCCCGGAGAATGTTCTATATGCACTCAAGAAGAATGTGTATTCTGTTGCTTTAGGGTGAAATGCTCTGAATATCTGTGAAGTCCATCTAGTCCAGTGCATCATTCAAACCCCTTGTTCCCTGTTGATCATCTGCTTAGATAATCTGTCCATTGTTGTGTGTGGCATGTTAAAATCCCCTACTAATATTGTATTATTATCAATGTGTTTCTTTAATTTTGTTATTAATTGGTTTATATAATTGGCTGCTCCCAAATTAGGGGCATAAATATTTATAGTTGCTAGGTCTTCTTGTTGGATAGACACTTTTATTGTTATAGTTTCCCTCTTCATCTCTTATTACAGTCTTTGGTTTAAAATCTATTTTGTCTGATATAAGGATTGCTACTCCAGCTTTCTTTGATGTTCTTTAGCATGATAAATGTTTCTCCACCCCTTCCTTTTTCAATCTGTAGATGTCTTTTTATCTAAAATCAGCCTCTTGTAGACAGCATATTGATGGGTATTGGCTTTTTATTCAATCTGCTACCCAATATCTTTTGATTGGAGTATTTAGTCCATTTACATCAGAGTAATTAAAGATATGAATTTAGTGCCATTGTATTATCTGTAAAGTCAATGTTTCTGTAGATTGTTTCTGTCCGTTTTTGGTCTTTGTTACTTTTGGGCTCTCTCTTTGCTCAAAGGATCTCTTTAATATTTCTTGCAGGGCTGGTTTAGTGTTCATGAATTCCTTTATTTTCCATTTGTCCTGAAAACTCTTTATCTCTCCTTCTATACTGAATGACAGACTTGCTGAATAAAGTATTCTTGGCTGCATATGTTTCCCATTTAGCACATTGAATATATCATTGCAGTCCTTTCTGGCCTGCCAGGTCTCTGTGCCTAGGTCTGCTGCCAGCCTTATGTTTCTATCCTTGTAGGTTAAGGACCTCTTGTCCTGACCTGCTTTCAGGATTTTCTCTTTGTGGAATTTGCAAGCTTCACTATTACATGTTGAGATGCTGACCTATTTTTACTACTTTTGTTGGGCTTTCTCTGTGCCTCCTGGACTTGAATACCTGTTTCCCTCCCCAAATTGGGGAAGTTCTCAGCTATATTTTTCTTTCAAACAAATCTTCTGCCCCCCCTTTATCTTCTGGGGACCCCTATTATTCAGATATTATTTCACTTTATGGTGTCACTGATTTCCCGAAGCCTCCCTTCATGATCCAGTAGTTGTTTTTCTCTTTTTCTCAGCTTCCTTTTTTCCATCATTTTGTCTTTTATATCAATGACTCTCTGTTCTCCCTCATTTATTTTAGCTGTTAGAGCCTTCAGTTTTTACGGCATCTCAGTAATAGCATTTTTAATTTTGCCGTGATTAGATTTTAGTTCTTTAATTTCTATAGTAAGGGATTCTCTAGTGTCTTTATCCCTTTTTCAAGCCCAGCTTGTATCTTTATAATCACTGTTTTGAATTCTAGTTCCAACATCCTATTTATATCCATATTGATTAAATCCCTGGCAGTGAGTGTTTCCTCCTGTTCCTTCTTTTGGGGTGAGTTTCTCTCTTTCATCATTATGTCCAGAAAATAAAAGAAGAAAAAGAGAGCAAAGACAAAAATAATAACAACAAGACCAGAAAAAAGAAACAAAACAAACCAGAAGAAAACAAACACAAAATAAAAAAGAAAAGAAAAGAAAAAAATCAAACAAGAAGTAAAACAGAACAATAAACTAGATCATGGATATATTTTGGTCTGTTTGTTAAAAGAAGCTAGATACCAAAATAGGAAGGAAAGAAAAAAGAAATATATATATATATGTATATATGTATATGTATATATGTATATATATATGTATATATGCATATATATATGTACATATATATACACAAAAATAATAACATATATATATACATATATATACACAAAAATAAAATATATATATACATATATATGTATATATATATACACAAAAATAAAATAAAATGCAATGAATGCAAAGATTGGAAAAAAAAAAGAAATTTGCCGAAAATAAATGAACCTGAAAGACTAAAGAATAATAATAATATCAAAAACCCACTAATGCTATATACTGTTTTCCCTAGAGCTGAAAATTTACAGTTCTCTATGACCAGGAAACTTTGTGATAACCAGTTGTTCCTGCTGGTCTTCTGGGGGAGGGGCCGCTTGCATTGATTCTCAGGTGTCCTTGCCCTGGTGCAATTGCACCCCTTGTGCCATCAGGCCAGGTTCAGTGTAAGTGGCTCCAGATTGCACTCTGTGGTGCTGTTTTGCTCCCTGTAGGCTTTTAGCACTGATCTCTACTCCCGGGGCTGAAAGTTCAAATCCCCCGCTCTTCAGTGAGCCCTCACAGACAAACAGACAATCACTTTTGTCTCCCTGGTTTCTGTGTGTACTCTGTGTTCACCCAGACTATCATCGAGCATTTTTATCTCAGACATGCAACCCAGTTTCGAGTCTCTAGTCTTTACTGACTCCTTCAGCATGGACTCAAGCTGTTCCTCCCAGGGGATTGAGGGAGGTGTCACCGTGCTTCTGCCTTTGGATTGACCCCTGCCTGGAGAGTAGTCCAAGGACAGTTCAGCGGTTTGCAGTTTATGGCAATACAAGGCAGAAACCCCATGCCTAGATTCACTCTTTTCAGCTGGCTTCCCCATTGTCATGCCTGGGAACTCTGCCACACTCGAGCACCCCCATTCTTTTTGTGACCCTGGGCATCCTGAGACCATGCTGTCCCACCTGGGATTCTGCCTCGCTTCCCTACCTGAGCACCTTTATGCCAGGGACATCCCCCACTGTAGCAGAATTCTAAAAGTTCCAATTTTGTTCTCCGGTGCTTATGATACTTTGCAGTAGCCTCCTTAAACAAGTTCCCTCCTTTCCACCATGTCCTCTGATTTATTGCCCCAGGTTCACATCTCTGCATGTCCTACCTTCCAAAAAGTGGTTACTTTCCTTTTTTTTTAAAGATTTTATTTATTTATTTGACAGAGAGAGAGAGAGAGAGAGCGAGCACAAGCAGGGGAAGCAGGAGAGGGAGAAGCAGGTTTTCCGCTGAGCAGGGAGCCTGATGCAGGGCTCAATCCCAGGACCCTGGGATCATGACCTGAGCTGAAGGTAGCCGTTTAACTGACTGAGACATCCAGGCGCCCCTGTTGCTTTTCTATTTGTAGAATTGCAGCATTTCCTTTTTTACATCTCTGATTGATTTTGCAGGTGTTCATAATGATTTGATAACTCTCTAGCTGAATTCCAGGGACCAGACACACTTAGGGTCTCCTACTCCTCCATCATCTTAACTCATCCCCCAGGGGTTTGTCGATTTTATTAATTTTTCCAAAGAACCAGCTCCTGATTTAATTGATCTGTTATACTGTTCTTGTTTCTATATCATTTATTTAGGCTCATTATTTATTATTTCCCCCTCTTCTGCTAGCTTTAGGCTACATTTGCTGTTCTTTTTCTAGATCATTTAGGTGTAAGGCTAGGTTGTGTATTTGAGATTTTTTATTTCTTCATGACGTAGACCTGTATTGCTCTATACTTCTCTCTCAGGACCCCTTTTGCTGCATCCCAACTGTTTTGGACTGTCATGTTTTCACTATCATTCACTTCCATGTATTATTTTATTTCTTCTTTGATTTTTTGGTCAACCCATTCATTCTTTAGTAGGGTGTTTTTTAACCTGCATGCATTTGTGGTCTTTCCAAATATTTTCTTGTGGTTGACTTCAATATTCATAACATTGTGGTTGCAAAATATGCATGGTGTGATTTCAATCTTTTTGTATTTGTTGAGGCCTGATTTGTGACCTCATATGTGATCTGTTCTCGGGAATATCCCATGTGCACTTGAAAAGAATGTGTATTCTGCTGCATTAGTATGAAATGTTCTGAATATATCTGTTAACTCCATGTAGTCCAGTGTGTCATTCACAGCCATTGTTTCCTTGCTTATTTTCTGCTTAGATGATCTCTCCATTGATGTAATGAGGTGTTCAAGTCCCCTACTATTATTGCATTATTATCAATGAGTTCCTTTATGTTTCTTATTAATTGTTTTATATTTTGGGTGCTCCCAATTTGGGGCTATAAATAATTACAATTGTTAGATCTTCTTGTTGGATAGTCCCCTTTATTATGATATAGTGCCCTTTTCATCTCTTGTTACAGTGTTTGGTTTAAAATCCATTTTGTCTGATATAAGCATGGCTATTCCAGCTTTCTTTTGATATCCATTAGCATAACAGATGGTTCTCCATCCCTTCCCTTTCAATCTGTAGGTGCCCAGGTCTATAATGAGTCTTTTGGTAGGCAGCATGTACCATTCTGATACTGTGTGTCTTTTGATTGGAGAATTTAGCCCATTTACATTCAGAGTGATTATTGATAGATGTAAAATAGTACTATTTTATTACTTATTTTGTCGTTTCTGCAGATTTTCTCTCTTCCTTTCTAGTCTCCTACCTTTGGTAGGAGAATGCTACAGGTCGCCTTTCCCATAACCTCACTACCAGAGAATATTACAATGGAAGCAAGCCTCAGGCCTCATTCTGCCACTCATACATAACAACCTCTTCTGTAAACTAAGTGATGTCCCAGCTCTCTTCCTTTTCAGATACTTTGAATGCATTTGCATAAAAAGTTCACTGGAGGGAGATAAGATCATATTATAGCAACATAAATGGCAATAAAATACTGTGATCTAATGCCCAAATGCAAGACCACTTTGTAATCCTAGGCCTGGGCTACCATTCTAAAAGGTGTGGGATATTAGGCTTACTAGAGTCTTCTTATTTTCGTAATAACGCTTCTGTTACTTCTGAAGCAATAATGTGCATTGTAGAGATTAGAAAATATAGAAACATTTAAAAAGTAAAAGCTTTCTATTCCCAGTATCCAAAATCAGTACTATTAATAATTAGTGCATTTTCTTTCAGATCGTTTTGTGCGTATTTATACACACACACACACACACACACACACACACACACACACACACATTTGCCTTTTTTTTTTACCAAAATGAAATTATGGTGTTTTGCAACTTACTTTTTTCAGTTCAACAATTTCTACCTTTCCAGACAATATTAATATTTCCCCATTTGACCCAAAAATGCCCTTTATAGGTGGTATGTCCAAACTAGTAGTCAATATAGGGTCACACATACTATTTTTTATGTTTTTTCAGTTTTCAAAAATCTCACACTGTTTTTTTTTATGACTTTAGCTTATTGATGAGACTAGACCTACCAGTTGTCCTACAAAGTCTTACTAGTTTTGTCTACTTTCTTCAGTGTCATATTTTTCAGCTTGTTCCCCCATTTTCTTTATTTCTTGTAAAGTAGAGATTATATTTAAAGACTAGATGAGTTCAATTCAACTATTTCTTGGCTCGAACACATCATAGGCAATGTTGTATCCCTTATGCTATATCACATATAAAGATGTATATTTGTTGGTCTACCTTACTGATGTTATGATTAACCATTGCTCTATTCTTCTAACCTGTCTATGCAAGTTTAAGAGTATGTATACAGTATTTGTAGCCAATCCATTTATCTTGACACATCTAAGCAATGAGAAATCACTTTACCATCAATGATGCTTATTAATAAAGCAACTGGTGTTGATTGGAGATGCAGTTACCTGAAGCTTGTAGTAACTCCTCTGCCTTCTGATTAGAGTTTTTTAAATATTGATTAATCACTCTTAGAGTATATAAGTATGTATTTACAATTAGAATACTACAATTAACTATCCTAGAGTATACATGAAAACTAACAAGCATATATCCCATTTTATCAATTCCAAGGGACACATTTTTTTCAAGTTGTAACCTGAATTTTGAATGCATCTTAGAATCAATGGTTTCTGAAAAATTACTGTTGTAAGGCAGCAGAGCAGTTTTGATTTAATTATCATAACCTTTTTATTCATGAACTTAGTCATAGCCATTCATATTGTAGTCCTTTTGGTTAAATTTTGTTCATTGTTGGGTTTATTTTCTATTTAAAATGTCTTAAAATATTATATAATTTGAAAATAGAGTGATTTTTCTTTCTCAGTGATCCATAAAATGGTAGTGTGGTTGCAAATGATGACATTGATGAAATTCAGGACATTACCCTGACTATGTTGAAGCTTTTAAATGTAAATTATAGATAATTAAAATATAAAATAAAATAAAATAAAATAAAATAAAATAAAATAAAATAAAATAAATTGGAGATAATAAAACACCAGTGGGGGAGACCAAACCTGTCTGTCCTGAGGGTACCATCCTCAGGAATGGGTACTTCTCACTTTGTGATAGACACTGACTCACTCTCTCCCTCTATTAGTATCTTATCCCTTAAAAAACTTCTTATTTGCAAGATTTCAAGTATATGCAGAAATAGAAGGAACATAGAACTCTCATGTGCTTATCACCCAGCTTCAGTAATTACCAACATGTGGCCGTTCTTGTTTCATCAACATCTCCAGCCATCCTCCCCCATATTATTTTGAAGTAAATCCAAGACATCATATTATTTCATCCATAAATATTTTAGTATGTATATTGAAAAAAAGAAAATTATTTGTACACATAACACAATTATCATGTCTAAACATAAGTTAGTAATAATTACTTATTATCAAATACTCTGTGTTTAAATTTCTAAAAGTCTCAAATATGTCATGTGTTTTTTCCTTGAATCAGGATGCAAATAATATCCACACATAGCATCTGTTAAAATGTTTTTTAAACTTCTTTTAACCTTTAGCAGAGGTCAACAAATGTTTTCCATAAAGGATTAGGTTATACATATTTTAGGCTTTGTGAGCTATATAGACTCTGTCCAACTATTCACTTCTACATTTGTAGTACAAAAGCAGCCATTGATATTATGTGAACAAATGGGCAGAGCTATGCTCCAATAAAACTTTATTTACTAAAACAGGTGGTAAGTTACATTTGTCCAAAGGGTCATAATTTAGTGAACCTGATCTATAGCAGTAGTTTTCAAGCTTTTGTGTATATCATAAGCACTTAGAGGGCTAATGAACACAGAGGCCTAGTCTGTATGCAATATAGGATAGGGCCTCTCTGGGATTTTTTTAAAAAGATTTATTTATTGATTTGAGAGATAGAGCACGCATGAGTGAGGCAAGAGTCAGAGGGAGAGAATCTTCAAGCAGACACCCTGCTGAGCATGGAGCCTGTTGTGGGGCTTGATCCCAGGACCCATGAGATCATGACCTGAGCTGAAACCAAGAGTCAGATGCTTAACCGACTGAGCCATTCCAGGCGCTCCAGTGCCTCTTTGTTTTTACCATGTTCCTAATCTATAGGTTTCTCCATCTTTTTTTTTAAATTTATTTGTTAATGAAAACAGATCATTTGTTTTTTAAAGTTTGCTATCGTTGGATCAAGAGGCTTGCTCTGATCCTAGTCTTTTTTTTTTTTCCCTGATGCCAGTTTTGTGGGCTTTAACATTTTTTTTTTTTGAGATATTTGGTTTGGGGTTTGTTTTGTGTTGTGTTGTTTTGGTATTTTTGTAGTGATGGAAGTGGTGGTGTTCATTGTGGAGAAGACAAGCGCACTCTATGTTCTTCAACAGTAGACACATAATGTATGACTCCCCCCCTCCATTACTTTCAAGAGGACTTTCTTAGATTCATTAGATGGCAGAGCTGGAAGCGCCTTTAGATCGCCTAATAACCTTCTCATTTTACAGATGAGAGAATACATGCATGGGATAGAAAAAAATAAGCCAAAAGTCACATAAGTGGTGGAACCAGCTTTAATGAACTGCTTCAGTTTTTATTTTTATGTTTTCCATATTTATTGAGGTATAATTGACAAATAAAAATTATATATATTTAAGATATACAACTTGATGTTTGGTGTATTATACATTGTGAAATAATTGCCACAATACAGCTAATTAATATATCTATCACCTCACATAATTTCATTTTCTTTCTTCTTTTTGTGGTGATTACACATAAGATTTACCCCCTTAGCAAATTTCAAATGTACAATACAGTATTTTTAATTCTATTTGCATTGCTATACATTAGATGTCCAGAACTTAATCACATTATATAACTGAAACTTTGTACTTCTTAACCAACATCTTCCCACTTCCCCCTCCCTCTAGCTCCTGGCAATCACCATTCTACTCTCTGCCTCTAAGTCTGACTATTTTGGATTCCACATATAAACAAGATTGTTCAGTATTTGTCTTTTTATGTCCAGTTTATTTCACTTAACATGTTTTCTAGGTTCATGCATGTTGTAGCAAATGGCAGAATTTCCTTCTTTTTTAAGGCTGATTAACATTCCATTGTGTGTATATATTTCTCTATTTGTCCATTGTTGAACACTTAGTTTGCTTCCATATATTGGTTATTGTGAATAATGCTGCAATGGGAGTGCACATATCTTTTTGAGATAGTGATTTCATTTCCTTTGGACTGTCTATGTAAAATGAACAAACCTTTCAGAATCTCTAATAAAAGTAAAGAGAGTTTTATTTGAGCCCAAGTTAGGACAACTGCCCAGGAAGCATGGTCTTTACAAGGAAGAAAGTACTCCAGAAAATGAACCCTTTTTACAGGGTTATATACTCTTTAACATCAAAATATTATAGATTAGCATATAGGCAGGAATGACAAGTTTTATTACAGGAATCCAGGTGATGTGGGGCCTCTGAGCAAAAAGGTCGAGAAAGAATTCTTGACACGTTTTCAGTGCATAAAGGTGTTTTTATTAAAGCACGGAGCAGGACCCATGAGCAAAATTGCTGCACTGTGACTGTGTGGAGCAATTGACCATATACTTTCAAGTTGGGGGACAGAGATAAGGGAAGTCACTAAAGGGATTTCCGTATGTTAAAGAAAACGTTTAGGATCCTGGAGGTCTGGATATTGTCAAGCTAAGGTTGCTTTTAGTCTCTAACAAAACATCAACATTAAGGCAGTCTTGAGTTCCTTGAGGAATGTCACACTCTGCATGTCTCAGGTATTTCTCAATGGGCTGCAAGTTGTGAGGAAATTTAATTTTATCTACATTTCTCTTGCCTTTCTTCTCATCCTAAGGAGTAGGAACATTGATATCTCAAGGACATGATGGTTTTCCTTTAGGCTACTCATTCATAAAGCAGGTGTACAATGTATGCATGTTGAGCCATAAATCAGGCTTTTGATTTAAACGTTTGTGTACTGTCATGCTAACTAAAAAAGAAATCTAAAACGGCAGGCCTTGAGAGAATTTTTCTCTCATCAGGATATACATCCAGAAGTGGGATTGCTGGATCATAAGGTAGTTCTATTTTGTAGACATTTTAGTTTATGACCTCTGATCTAAACCATCTAATCAAAATTATTTTTCTAAACTGGAGGCTTTTTACAACCTCCCTCTGATACCCACTTTTTTTTTTGTTTTAAATTTTCATGTTCCAGAAGTTGTACCCATTGTCGCTAGTCCATGTGAACTAGAGAATCTAAGATTTGTTTGCTGACAAGTCATATCACAAACTCCTACCTAATTCACTATTCACAATGCTCTTATTTTTGGTTTTATTTCTCTTATTAACCCATAATTTGGGGTGTGACTTATACCTCTTAATAATAATGTATAATAAAAAGAGAGATGTCAAATGCAAAGAAATCTCTCCCCGAAAAGAGGTTACCTTCCAAATCTCATAAGGCCAAGAAGAAAAAGAATGTCCTAAATGGGATACCAGGAACCTCCCTTAGAAAAATAGAAGGTGGCTTTAGCTTAAAGGGAGCCCCACAAGGATTTTGATTTCTTAACAGGAATTAGATAAGCAAGCAGTGGGATGCAATAGGATGACTGTAAGACTTGTGGCCCAACAAATACAGGTTTGAGTCCTTGTATTGTCATGTATTCACAAACTGTGTGACCTTGATTAAGTGCTTTACTTTCTGTGAACCTAGCCTTCAGAGATAAAACACTCTGCCTTTTTTGGAGTTGGGAGTATTAAGTGAGCTCTGGCATCTTCACCAGAAGTCCATTCCTTTCAAAGTTCACAAAAGGAGATAAGCATTCACACATGTTGGAGGCTGTTGTCTCACCAGTGTCCTTGCCTTGCTACTAGAGGTTTAGCCACTTGGTGGTGGTATAGAGTTGCTTTTCCATTTTAACATCTCAAAAAAAACCTGTCACTAAATAATAAGGGTTAATTGTGGAAATATTTAAACTGTTAAAAGGGACCCATCACCAGCCCAGCAATAATAAATGCTTGTGAATGGTTGCTGTTAATTATCATGTGAATGGTTTCCAGCCTTTGTCACTGGCTTAACAGACTTCATCAAGATTGTCTCAGGATTCTGTCTCTCTCAATTACCCACTTAGTAAAAAGAGCCTGCCTGTTGATAGGGTCAGTTTCTCAGGGGGACTTAACCTGGGCAGGTTTTGAAAATTAGTGTTTAAGGTGGGTTGTCTCACTGCCTCACTTCCCCACCCCCACAGCCAAACTAACCAAACAGCTGCCCGTCTTTTATTTGCTGCCTCCAGTACTATTTGAAACAGCAGTAGTTCCATTAAAAATAATTAATTGGTACCTGTTTTGTATGAGTCACTCACGTTTGAAAGTTGTTTACCACCTAGTAAGGGAGGCAGATAAGAAACAGAATTGTAACATATTTGCTCGCCATGGTGTCAATCAAGAAGAGGACAGTGGGCTGTGATAACCCTGAAGGAGATGTCACCTAAAGTGAACCTTAAAGGATAAATACACCTTCTTTAGATCCAGAAGGAAGGAGACATTCTAAGCAGGAGTGGCATGAAACAACATGGTATAGTCAGAAAACCTAATCTAAGCAGTGTAGTGTATCAAGAGTGTCAGAGGTCAACAGTCCCTAGATGGAGACTTCTGGAGAGGTAATAATAATAGCAGATATTTCTAATGCAGTATTTCCAGGATACCATGCTAAAGCAATTTAACTCTACATAACAGCCCTCTGAGGTGGATACTATTTTTGAATGTGGAAGAACTGAAGCCCAGAGAGGTTAGGTCACTAACACTGTTGCACAGTTGAGTGGTAGTGTTAGGATTCAAACCCACATCAGCTTCAGAGTCCAAGCTGTACACTGGCATTAGAAACAGTTTATAAGCCGCAACTTGGAAGAGAATTGGCCCTATCTTGTAAGTGCTACAAAGCTCCTAAAGAGAATTTTAGCAAGGAGAGTGATTAGGGATCATAATATTGGTGACTACTCTGATGAGACTGACTGATCGTGATTTCAAGGAAATCCCTTTCCTTCCTTGGACCTCTGTTTGTTTTGTTTTGTTTTGTTTTTGTTTGTGTGTGTGTGTGTGTGTGTGTGTGTGATTTCATCTGTAAAATGAGGACAGTGATGTAAAGGGCTAATTTTAAGGATCCCTTCCAGCTCTTTGAGTTTTTTACTTTCAAATGAGGGGTGGGGAGGGGCTAGATTCCTGACTGGTGTCAGACGGTGAGACTGGTAGGTTCTTCTCTATGTGCTTTGTTCTTTTTTATATGTGCTTTATACGTGGTGTACTTGTTGCCTGGAATGTTGTCTTGCTTCTTTGCTGTCTTTGTAAATACTTTCTTACTATAGCTGCCTACCCCCCTTCTCTTAACTCCTGCAGTGCTACTAAGTTAGCTATGTCTCACTTCAGCCCCTAATCATATACTCTTTTATTCTTTGCTACTTGTTTCCTTTGTAGTCTTTTCTTCTCATATATATTTTCGATTCTCCTTTTTTTCCCTACTTTTTAGTTTCTCTTACCCCCTATATCACCTAACAAAGTCCTGGTTACAAGGGGGTCTTGGAGAAAATCTTGTTAATCATTTTTTTTTTCTCTTTTGGCAGTGTATGTGAGCACAGCAAAGAGAATCTTATGACCCCCTCCAACATGGGTGTGATCTTTGGGCCCACTCTGATGAGAGCTCAGGAAGACACTGTCGCTGCCATGATGAACATCAAATTCCAGAACATTGTGGTGGAAATCCTAATTGAGCACTTTGTCAAGGTATGTATTCCCTGTTCTCACCATCACTTCTCCAAGCATGTGACACTTTCCCCTAGCCACCTTTTAGAGTTGTGTCTCCCTCCCTTGCTCAAGTTGATAATGGAAGGAAATTCCATTATAACACAATGGCATTTAATAGCATTTCTGACACTGTGAAATTCATTCATTTAGCAAATATTGCTCAATTCTATGACTATTTTATTATCAGACACAAGGCAACATGGTATAGAAGAAGAAAGAAGAAAATATCATTGTTCATGACTTTACAGAGTTAGTATAATATGAAGATAGCCATATATACAAATGAAAATGATATAAAAGTGGTGCGTGTACAATGGAACTATAAAGACAGCAGTACTTATACTTATTTAAACCTCATCTCATTTCAAAAATAATTTAAGGTTGTATATTTTATATGGCATATAAAATACAAGGTACTGTGCATTTTAATTAGGTCAAATGAAAAAGGAAAAATAAGGGTAGAGACAGAAAATGAACCCAGGAATGAGGCTAGACAAGAAATAATTAATTCAATACAAACTTTTCTGCAGGGGGAGGAAGCTAATGACACAGTCCAGATGGTATCTACAGTTCAAATCCAAGCTCTGCCACTTACCAACTATATTTGGTGGGATATAGGTTAGGCTTCTAAGACTCCACATACAAACACAGTGGCTCCAATAAAAGAGACATTTATTACTTGATTGAGGAATAGTCCAGTGAGGCGTGCCAGTGCTGTTATGGTGACTTGACAGGGGCAAGAACCCAGTTTCTTTCTTTCTTGTTGTTCTGCCATCTCTAAGGTGCTGCTTCATCTGCATGACCAAATACCTTCTATATCATATCAATTGAGAAGAAGGAAAGAAAGGCAAGTGAAGGATACGACCTTTAAGGCCATGACCTGGAAGTCACATATATCACTTTTATTTACATACCTTTTCAGAATTTAATCCCGTGGTCACATCTGGCAGATGAATTAGGGAAGCACAGTTTTTATTTGGGGCCTTCACGTGCCCAGATAAGTCTTTAGTTCTTTTGCTAAAAGAAAAATGAGAGAATGCATATTGGATTACAACTGGCATTCTCTGCTATATTACCTGTGTTACATCAAACAACTTCTCTGATAGTCATTTTTTTTTTAGCTGGAATGTGAAGAGATAATAAACCTGTCCTATGTGACAGTCACATGTCCAAGGCCACTTAGCAAGTAACAGAGCTGGGGTTTAAATCCAAGTAGCCTGGCTCAGAGTTGAAGTACTTAATCCCTATGAAGTGCTGCCTCAGCAATCATTTTTGAATGGTGATATTATTGGACATAGCAGGCACTTTGGGATTATCAAGCATGGGTACTTGCAGAGGAGTACAACTTATGTCAGTACTGAAGGTGGAAATAAAGGAAAATAGGGAAAGGAAATTTCAAGGACATGACCCAGCATGAATAAAGGCCCAAAGACCTAAAACTTCAAGTAGTTTGGTACTGTTGGAACATGAAATAAAAATAGCAGTGGCCAGAGATGTGATTGGAGGCAGACAGGGGCCAGGTCCTAAAAGGACTGAACTCTGTCTAGTTAAAGAGTTTGGAATGTTTGGCATTGTTCCTACGGTCTTGGAAAAGCATTGTTTAAAAGTAGAGTAGTGTGATGGATAGACTTACATTCAGGAGGCATTATCTTGTCTGTGGTGTGAAGGACAGATCACAGAGAGAGTGGTTAGTACCATTGTCAGAGCAATAAATAACTGGTAGGA
Source organism: Ursus americanus (assembly GCF_024610735.1). Classification (NCBI taxonomy): domain Eukaryota; kingdom Metazoa; phylum Chordata; class Mammalia; order Carnivora; family Ursidae; genus Ursus; species Ursus americanus. The sequence goes on from NC_142164.1 coordinate 68,036,602, forward strand.
AGAGGAACAGGGAGGGAAAAGCATAGGACTTAGTGATCGGAAGTGGAAAATGTGGGAGAGGAAGATGTCTGAATTCTGGATTTCTGACTTGGCTGACTGGATGGATGGGGCTGTCCTTCATAAATATAAGAAATACAGAATGGGAAAGTTTGGGGGAAGATGGAAAAAAACTCAATTTGCCACAGATTAGACTTCAGATTCCTGCAGGATATCCAGAAAGCAGTGTCTAGGAAGTAGTTGGAGTAAAGTAAGGAGTAGCAAACTTTTCTCAAAGAAAATATTTATGGTAAATATTTTAGGCTGTGCAGGTCATAGAAATCTTTCACAACTATTCAGCTCCACCTTTGTATTGGGAAAGCAGCCATAGACAACATGTACACAAATGAATATTCCAGTAAAACTCTATTTACAAAACAGGGTGCAGGCCTAGGGGCTGTAATTTCTTGACTCTTGGTCTAAAGCCTGATGAGGTTGTGGGATATCGGCGAGGTTCAGTGGGGTGGAGTCTGGAGCCAACGACCAAGAAAGAATTCTTGAGACATCTTGGTGCAAAATGGTGGTTTATTGAAGCACAGGGGATAGAACCCATGGGCAGAAAGAGCTGCACCGGGGTCATGAGGAGTGGCCCATTATATATCCTCAAGTTGGGAAGGGGTTAGGGATAGCGTAAGTCTCTAAGGAATTTTGGAAGCAAGGTTTCCAGGACCTTGAGGGGGCTAGCTATTGTTGGGAAAAGGTCATTTATTACCGTCTAATAAAGCCTTAGTCATGAGACCCTTCAGATGTACATCGGTGGACCATATGCTTGGGGGATGATTGCAAACACGTATCTTGGTGGGGGGGGTTAGAGATAAAGGAAGTTTCCAAAGGAATTTTTATATGTTAAAGTAGACCTACAGGATCCTGGTGAGGGGGAAGGGGTCAGGCTAGGATTGCCTTTTGCCCTTAGCAAAGTATTAACATGGAGGCAGTTGAGTCCCTAGAGGAATGTCACTCTGCCTGTTTCCAGGACTTATCAATGGGCTGTAGGTGGTAAGGAAATTTCATAATTTTTCTTCTGCCTTTGTTTTCCACATCAAAGCCCAAATTTCATTTATTGATTAATTAATTGATTGATATTCATTCAACCAATATGTATTGAGTACCCACTATTTGCCAGGTACTATTTTAGGCCCTAGAGATACAGTGCTCATGGAATTTACATTCTAAAGGAAGTAGAAAAACAATATTCAAAATAAGTAAAGTACATAGTATGTTAGATAGTAGTGAGCATTAAGAAGAAAAATAAAGCAGAGAAGGGGAATAGGAAGGGTTGGAAAGCAGTTTTGCAATTTTAAAATACTGTAAGGCCTCACTAAAAGGACAAATTTTGAGCAAAGATCCATAGGAAATTAAGGGGTGATTGCATTCAGATATCTGAGGGAAAAGCATTCTAGGCTGAGAAAATGGTAAGTACAATATCCCTGAAGCAGAAGTGTGCCTATCATGTTCAGAGTAGAAAAAGGAGGTCAGGTTAGCTAAAAAGAATTAAACAAACAAACAGAAATATAAGAAGATGGATTCAGAAAGAAAATAGAGAGGGAGCTGAGTAGGTTCTATAGGTCATTAAAATCCATTGGAAGGACTTTGACTTTGCTGTATCTGAGTAAGATAAAAGTGAGGTTTTTAAGAGAAATAACACCATTTGATTTATGTTTAACGAGACTATTCTGGAAGCTGTGTGGAAATAAGGGTAGAAGGAAGGAGACTAATTAGGAAGCTGTTTTAATAATGCAATCAAAAAATGGTTTTACCTTGGATGAGGGTAGTAATAGTGGAGATGGTAAGAAGTCGTCACATTCTAAATGTATTTTGAAGTCAGAGCCAATAGGATTTGTTAACAAGTCACATGTGGAATGTAGAAGAGAGGAGTTATGGATAACTTCAAGGTTTTGTTTTTCGTTTTGTTTTGTTTTGTTTTGTTTTGTTTTGTTTTGTTTTTTATCTCATCAGTTAGAAGGATGAAGTTGCCATTTACTGAGATACATAAGAATGAGGGAGGAGCAGATTTGAAAGGAAAAAAAAAGTTCAGCCTGTGAGACATCTGAGGTCAGAGAAGAAAACAGGATTAGCGAAATAGAGTTGGCCTTCAACAGCATAGAGATGGTATTTAAGAGAATGTGAATAAATATTCTTGTCTAACGAATACTTGTGTGAGAGAATAAATGTTAGACCAAGAATTGAAAACCAGGGAGTGCCAATATTTGAAGGGCCAATGGAAGAGATTACAAAACAGATTGAGAAATATTGGTCAATGACAGAACTAGGAAATAGGGGAGCCACAGACCTCTGGAAATGAGAGAGTCTTAGAAAGGAAAGAGTGGACAGTAGTTTCAGTTTCTCAAGACATATTATGTTGGACAAGCACTGAAAAGTATCTACTGCTTTAAACGTTAATTTTTTTAAAATATAAGCAATATATATATGGCAAAAAATACAAACTATAAATAAAGCACATTTCTATTTTACCTACGTTCAACTCCTAATTCCAATCCTCATTTCAATAATTTCTTGTCATTTTGGCAAAGAAAAAAGTTCATATATATACATACATATGCATTAAAATATTTGACATATTTTATATGCATATATTATTCTTCTGCTTAGTATAGCTTTAATCTCTGGACATTATATATAAAAATAACACAAGAAGACTCTGAAATATGGAGGGAAGAAGGTGGACCAGACTGGCTAGGGACCTTAGGACCCGAGGACTGACATGGCCGTGAGTCACCTGGATTTTGTTTTTGCCTCATCTCCCAGATTGGGTAGTGTAAAAGCTGACACCTAAGAACACGAACAGGTGCAGTCAGAAAAATTATCAACAAAAGCCTACTCTCTCTAGCCAAAGGACCTGGAAAGGAACAGCCCTGCAACACAGAAAAATTTTAGATAGTAACCTCTCTACTCCAGCAAAATATCAGAAAAAAAAGCAGCCCCACCCCCACCCCTTCCAGCAAATGCTGAGTGGAGAAGTTAGATTTCTACCTTGGCCAGGCTGTAACAGGCACCTGAGCCTCTTTCCCTTCACTCCATGCGGTGTTGTCAAGAAGGCCAAGTGGGGAGCCAGACTTTCATCTTCAGCTGGTGGTAATGAGACACCATCCTTCACTCTCAGTTGTGTCAGTGGAGACCACATGAAGCACCTGGACACCCATGCTTATCTGGCATTGTAGTAGCATCAGAGGAGGCTTGGTAGAAATATAGGACTTTCACCACCACTCAGTGGTAATAAGGCTAGCACACTATAGTGTCAATGGAGAGGAGGCCATCTGGGGAACAGTAATGAGACACACCTCCCCCTCCAGACAGAGTGGTATCAGCAGAGGCCTAGTGAGAAGTCTGAACTCCTACTCCTCCTGCCTAGCTGTAACAAGAAGTTCTTACCTTCCACTGAGATGTCAATGGAGACCAAGTAGAAAACCTGAACTTTCACTCCATCCTGGCAGAAATGAGACAGTGCTCCTCCTACCTTATAGTGGCAGTGTCAGAGGAGCCCCGCAAGCCCCGCTATAACAGAAGATATAAGTAAGAACAAGATTCACATAGTACCCAAAATGTGCAGGCTTCAGTTGAAAATCATTTGTCAAAATCATACCAAAATGATTCATCACAACATGAATGAGCAAAGACCATCAATAGAAATCAACACCAAGATGACACAGATGTTAATGATCTGACAAGAATTTTAAAGTAGCCATTATAAAAATGCTTTAAGGAGCCATTAGGAATACATTTGAAAGAAAAAAAATAAAGAATCTCAGCAAAGTAATAGAAAGTTTCTGCAAAGAAATACAGATTCAGCAGATAAATAGAAGATATAAAAAAGAACCAAGTAAAAGTTACAGAACTGCAAAATGCAATAAATGAAACTTAAAAATCCAATGGATGGTTCAACAATAGAATGGAGAGGACAGGGGAAAGAAACTGAACTTTAAGAGTAACAGAAATTATGCAATCCAAACAACAGAAGACTAAGAGAAACTGTTGCCAGCAGACCACTCCTAAAAGAATGGCTGAAGTAAGTTCTCTAAACAAAAAAGACACAATAAAAGAAGGAATCTTGGAATATTGGGAAGGAAAAATGAACAATAGAAAAAGCAAATAAATGGGTTAATTTAATAGACTTTCCTTTTCCTCTTGAGTTTTCTCAATTATGTTTGAAGGTTAAAGCAAATTGTTTTTTAGCTTTATTTAGATAAAACAAAATTTACAGTATGATCTGATGTGATTCTCGATGTATGTGAAAGAAATGTTTAAGACAATTGTATTATAAAAGGGGGAGCATAAAGAACATTAAAAGGAGGCAAGGTTTGCACATTTCAGCAAACAGGTGAAATGTTGAAACCAGTAGCCTGTGATGAGTTATATATGTACAATGTAATACTAAAACAACTACTAAAAATCTATACAAAGAGATACACTCAGAAACATTATGGATAAATCAAACTGCAATTATAAAAAGTGTTCGAGAAGACATAGAAATCCTAAATGTTCATGTAGTAAACAACAAAACTTCAAAAGACATGAAACAAAAATTTGTGGAGCTGAAAGGAAAAACAGAAAAATCCACAATTATACTCGAGGACTTTATCACCCTTTTCTCAGAACCTTCTTACACTCTTGGTGGGAATGCAAACCGGTGCAGCCACTCTGGAAAACAGTATGGTGGTTCCTCAAAAAGTTAAAAATAGGGACACCTGGGTGGCTCAGTGAGTTAAGCATCTGCCTTCAGCTTAGGTCATGATCTCGAGGTACTGGTGTTGAACCCCGCATCGCATCAGGCTCCCTGCTCATCAGGGAGTCTGCTTCTCCCTCTCCCTTTGCCCCTGTCCCCTGCTCATGCTCTCTCTCTCTGTCTCATGTTCTCTTGTGCTCTCTTTCTTGTGCTCTCTTTCATGCTCTCTCTCAAATGAATAAATAAAATTTTTTTAAAATGTTAAAAATAGAACTACCTTACGACCCAGCAATTGCACTGCTAGGTATTTACCCAAAGGGTACAAAAATACAGATTTGAAGGGGCACGTGCACCCCAATGTTTATAGCAGCATTATCAACAATAGCCAAATTATGTAAAGAGCCCAGATGTCTATTGACCAATGAATGGACAAAGAAGATGTGGTCCATATATACAATGAAATATTACTCAGCCATCGGAAAGAATGAAATCTTGCCATTTGCAATGATGTGGATGGAGCTAGAGTGTATTATGCTAAGTGAAATAAGTCACTCAGGGAAAGACAAATGTCACATGATTTCACTCATATGTGGAATTTAAGAAATGAAACAGATGAACATAGGGGAAGGGAAAAAAAGAGACGAAGGCAAACCATAAGAGACTCTTAATGATCTCTGTCAAATGGAAGGTTGATGGAGGGGAGTGGGCAGGGGATGGGCTAAATGGCTGATAGGTATTAAGGAGGGCACTTGTTGTGATGAGCACTGTGTGTTATATGTAAATGATGAATCACTAAATTCCACTCCTGAAACTAATATTATACTATATGTTAACTAAAATTTAAATAGAAACTTGAAATATTAAAAAAAATAGACACTCCTCTCTCAACAACTGAAAGAGCAACTAAATAGAAAATCAGAAATTATTTAGAAAAATTCAAGAGCACTATCAACCAACAGAACTTTTAGAATGCTCCACCCAACAACAGCAAAATATACATTATTTTCAAGTGGCCATGGAACACATATCAAGATAGGCCATATCCTGGGCCATAAAACAAACTTCAAAAAAACTTTAAAAAATGAAATTATGCATAGTATCTTCTCTGACCACAATGGAATCAAACTAAAAATCAGTAACAGAAAGGCAATATAAGGCTTAGAGGGAAAAATGGCAACATTGAAGAACCCAGTTTCCCCATCCCCCCACAAAGATCAATGATTGGATAGATGTCTGTGAACAAAAATAGTTCTGGGAGACCTCTAGAGTTCACTTAGGATGTTTTAGCAATACAGTGGAACCAAAGGGGGGGGAACCTGAGAATAATTGAACAAGAAGAGAAAAAAATGATGCCTACATCATCCCATTCTCCAAGGTGGCATTGTTCAGTGCCAAGAAGGAACTTTCCAACTAGAAAAACCTCCCCTCAACATGAAAGGAAGAATAAGGTGAGTAACCAGCTTCTCCATCCTCTCAGGGCACTGTGTGAGGATCCAACTTCAGTTTCACCCCACTCAGATTAGCAAAGCTGAGATGTATACAGCTGGCTAGGAATAAGGAAGAAAAGCAGAAGCTGTTACTCACAGACATGCACTGGGAGTGATCACAGTTCACAGAGACCGGCTCTGCAGGCAAACTCAGCAGATTTCATCACTGCTAAAGCCAACAGTCAGCACAGCCACTGTGGACCCACGTTAGATTTTGCCAGCTTTCTCCCCACTGATATTCATGTTCCCTAGTGCCAGCCACCTGAGTCACTCTCCACACCCTCACCCTTGATGGAGCCCAGGAGCCACACTGGCAATCATTCAAGATCTCTGCAGCTGCCCAGGTTTAAAACGCTAGCTGCCTGAGACCTTTGCCACCCCACTGGAGCCCAGGGGCCACGCTGACAGCCAGCTTAGCCATCTGCAGGTGAATGAGTGGAGAATGCCAGTCTAGGTCCCCTAGGCTGACCACTACCACCATGCTCTCATTTGGGCTAGTCCAGCTGTGCACCTGCATACCACTGGTCTGACACCTCTCTCTGGCTTCCATCACAGCACACTCATTCTGAGGTGAGAATTAAGCATGCCAACAGCCTGGTCCCCCTCAGCTGCTTGTAAGCCCAGATCAGGCCCTGTGTCCTGTCACTGGCCAGCACCATCATGCTCACCAGTAGCTGGCCCCTCTAGCTGTACATGTGCATGCACTCAGCCCAACACCTATCACCAGTACCACTGTAGTGTGCAGAGTGTGAGCATACCAACAACCAGGGCCCCTATAGCTGCTTGTGGACCCAGATCAGGCACTGCCTTCTGTCACTAGCTGACACAACTTGCCCACCTTTAACTGGCCACTACAGCTAAGTGTATGTACACCACCAGGTCAAGCCACCACTGCTATCTGCCATAGTCTCTAGCTGCTGGACCTGGAAGTGACACTTAGGTCCCCAGCAACCCTTGCAACCACTGTGGCCCCCCTGAAGTGCTCACTAAGGACCATACAGTTGATAATTCTGTGGAGCCCAGCAGCCTGAGCTAAAGAGACAGCACATCCCCTCTAGACCTGGTGCTACCAATGTGCTCCCACACTTAGAACCCTGTACCTCTAGACTAAGGATTATAGCACTACCCAGCATGCCCCCAGTCACAGGTGAAAAGTTTCTTTTACAGAAGTCACTCTATAAAGTCTAGAAGAGGTGACTGGTTCTTCAAATAAGCAGATACCATCATCCTTATACCACAAGGCTATAAGGATCACAAGAAATTTGGGAAACACGTCCCCACCAAAGGAATACAGTAAGCCTCCCATAACTGAAAATATGCAGCACACTGGTAAAGGTGAGCATATAGGCAGATTCAGAATACCCTAATACTATAATATGGTGATGTGTTAGCTACTTAACTCTAATATAAAAGCTAGAAGACAAAAGTATTAAAAGCAGCTATAACTTCAATAATTTATTAGTAGATATGCAATATTAAAAAAGGCATAAATGGGGGTGCCAGGGTGGCTCAGTTGGTTGACTGTCTGCCTACCGCTTGGGTCGTGATCCTGGGATCCTGGGATTAAGCCCCGCATCTGGCTCCCTGCTCAGCCTGCTTCTCCTTCTCCCTCTGCCCTTCTGCCTGCTCGTGCTCGCTTTGTCTCTCTCTCTCTCTCTCTCAAATAAATGAAATCTTTTAAAAAGGCATAAATTATGACCTCAAAAATATAAAGGGGGATGGGAGTAAAGGGATAGAGTATTTGCATGGATGAAAGTTAAATTGTTAGCATAAAATAGACTGTTATATATAAGATGTTTTATATAAGTTAACACTAACCACAAAACAAAAACTTACAGTAGAATCACAAAAGATAAATAGAAGGGAATCAAAGCACACCACCTAGAAAATACTCAATTTATCAAAAAATAAAAGGCAGCAAGAAAGGGGGAAAAAAAGAAAAATAGAGCTAGAAACAGCCAAAGAACAATTAATAAGATGATATTAGTAAGTCTTTATCAATAATTACTCTAAATATTAATGGGTTGAATTCTCCAATCTAGAGTCATAGAGTGGCTAGATGGATAAAAACAAAGACAAAAACAAGACCCCCGTGATGTGCTAAAAGAGACTCATTTCAGGCTTAAAGTGAAAAGAGGCCAAAAGATATTCCAGACATGTGGACACCAAAAGAGAAAAAGGGTAGCTATACTTATATATGACAAAATAGACTAAACCAAAAATGATAACAAAAGATAAAGATGGTCTTTATATAATGATAAGGGGGTCAATTCATAAACAATATGTAATCATCATAAATATGTGTGTACCCAACATGATAGCACCTACATATATTAAGCAAACACTATCAGCAAATACTATAAGAGAGAAATGGAAAAAAAGTACAATAGTAGAGGACTTAAATATGCCTATTTCAACGATAGATAGATCATCCAAACAGAAAATCAACAAGTAAACTTTGGATGTGAACCATATTTTAGACCAATTAGAACAGATACATACAGCACATTTCTTCCAAACACAGAAGAATGCACATTCTTCTCAAATGCACATAGAATAGTCCCAGAATAGATCACATGATAGGTCATAAAACAAATCTTAGCAAATTTAAGAAGATCGAAGTATTTTTTCCAACCACAGTGGTATGAAACTAGAAATCAATAACTGGAAGAAAGCTGGAAAATTCACAAATATGTGAAGATTAAACATTTTCCTGAATAATGAATGGGTCAAAGAAAAAATCAAAAGGGAAATCCAATAATATCTTGAAATAAATTAAAACAGAAGCACAATAGTACATTACGAGAATCATTCTACATGATCGAGTGGAATTTATCCCTGGAATGCAAGGATGGTTTAACCAAATCAATAAATGTGATACACCACATTAACAGAATAAAAAATTAAAAATTATATGATCATCTCCATAGAGGTAGGAAGAACATTTGAGAAAATACATCATTTCATGATAAAAATGCTCAACAAATTAGGTAAAGAAGGAACATACCCCAAAACAATAAAGGATATATATGACAAACCCACAACCAACACCACACTCAATGGTAAAAAGTTGAAAACCTTTTCTCTAAAATCAGGAACAAGGTGCCCACTCTCACTACTCTTATTTAGCATAAACTGTAAGTTATAGGTAGAGTAGTCAGGCAAGGAAAATAAATTAAAGGCATCCAACTAGGAAAGGAAGAACTAAAATTGTCTTTGCATATGATATGATCTTATATTTAGAAAATCCTAAAATCTTCATCAAAAAACTGCTAGAACTAATCAGCAAATTTAGTAAAGTTGCAGGATACAAAATCAACATACAGAATGCAATTGTGTCTCTACACATTAGCAACAAAAAGTGAAAAAGAAGAAAAGGAAACATCCCATTCACACACAATAGCATTAATAACAATAAAATACTTAGGAATTAATTTAAATGAGGAGGTGAAATATCTGTATGCTGAAAACTCTAAGACTTTGATGAAAGAAATTGGAAAAGACACAAATAGAAATATATCTTGTGTTCAGGGACTGGAAAGATTAATATTGTCAAAATATCTGTTTACCCAAATCCATCTATAGAGTCAATGCAATCCTTATAAAAATTCCGATGACATTTTTCACAGAAATAGAAAAAAAAATCTCAGAATTTGGGATCTCTAAAAGAAATGCCCAAATAGCCAAAGCAATCCTGAGAAAGAAGAACAAAGTCAGAGGCACCATACTACCTGATTTCAAACTAAATAAAGCTGTAGTAATTAAAACTGTATGGTACTGGCATAAAAATAGACACATAGACCAATGGAACTGAAGCAAGAGCCCAGAAATTACCCCCACTTATATGGTCAAGTAGAATTTGGCAAGGGAACCAAGAGTACTCATTAGGGATAGAATAGTGTCTTCCATAAGTGGTGCTGGGAAAACTGGATAACCACAGGCAGAAGAATGAAATTGGAACCCTATCTTACAGTTCTTACAAAGATTGACTCAAAATGGATTAAAGACAAATATGAGACCTGAAACCATAAAAATCCATGAAGAAAACATAGGGAAAATTCTCCTTGACATTATCTTTGCAGTGAATAACATAAGGTATAGAAGGAAAAATAAGTAGGAATACATCAAACTAAAAGGCTTCTGCACAGTAAAAGAAACAATCAATGAAGTGAAAAGGCGAACTTTAGAATGGGAGAAAATATTTGCAAACCATATTTTGGGTAAGAGATTAGTATCCAAACTATATAAAGAACTCAACTCAATGGTAAAAATCCAAACAACCCAATTTTAAAGGGGGCAGAGGAGCTGAATAGACGGTTTATCAAGGAAGTCATACAAATAGCCAATAGGTACATGAAAAAGTGTTCAACATCACTAATCAATAGGGAAATGAAAATCTGAATCACAATGAGATATCACCTCACACCAGTTAGAATGGCTATCTTCAAAAATACAAGAGATAACAAGTGTTGGTAAGAATGTGGAGAAAAGGGAACCCATGTGCACTGTTAGTGGGAGTGTAAATTGGAAAACAGTATGGAGATTCCTCAAAAAATTAAAAATAGAACTACCATATGACCCAGCAATCCCATTTCAGAGTATATATCCAAAGGAAATGAAAACAGGATCTTAAAGAGATACCTACACCCCTTCGTTCATTGCAACATTATTCCCAATAGCCAAAATATGGAAGCAAGCTAAGTGTCCATGAGAAAGAAGGAAAATCTATGGTTTGTGATAACTGGATAAATCTTCAGGGCATTATGCTAAGTGAAATAAATCAGAGAAAAACAAATACTGTATGATATTACATATTTTGTGGAAACTAAAAAAGTCAAACTCAGAAAACAGAAAGTAGAGTGGTACTTATCAGGAGCTAAGAGGTAGAGAAAATGGGGAGATACTGGTTAGGGAGTACAAACTTCCAGTTATAAGATTACCAAGTTCTGGAAATCTAATGTACAGCATGGTGATTATTGCTAATAATCTATACTATATACTGGAAAGTTGCTAAGAGAGTAAATCTTACATGCTCTAACCACAAAAGAGAAATGGTAATTATGTGATGGGATAGAGGTGTTAGCTAATCTTGTGGTGGTATCATTCTGCAATATATAAATCTATCAAATCAACATGTTGTATACGTTAAGCTTACACAATGTTTTATGTCGGTTATAACTCAATAAAGCTGAAAAAAAGAAGGGCAACATGAGAATCTCCAAAAACATGAATATTAAACACACTTCCAAATAATTCATGTATAGATAAGGATGTCTCAGGAGAAATAAGAAATTACATTGAACTGAATGACAATATAAAAACATGTCAAAATTTATAGAAATCAGCTAAAGCAGTGTAAAGAGGGAAATTCTAGCATTGGATACTTATGTTATTTTATTTTAAATACTTATTTTAGAAAAGAAGAACAAGTGTGAAGTCAGTAACCTAAATTGTCCACTTCAAGAACTTAGAAAAGGAAGAGCAACATAAATCCAAAGCAAGGAGAAAGTAGGAAATAATAAATATAAATAATAAAGTAAGATAGAAATCCCTGGAATTGAAACTGGAATAGTAGAGAAAATCAGTGAAAGAGCTGGTTACAAAGAACCAATATCCAAAGATCAATAAAATTGACAATCATCTTAGAGCATTGAGAAAGAAAACCAGAGTAGACATAAATTGCCAAAATGAGGAAAATGTAGAGGGTATGGTACTAATCCTGTGGATCCAAAAAGGATAATAAAGGAATAATATGAACAATTCTATTTACACAAATTTGACAACTTAGATGAAACAGACCAGTTTTTTAAAAAGTACACTACCAAAACTCACCCAATATGAAATAGATTATTTGAATAGCACTAAAACTATTAAGAATATTCAATTAATAATTAAAGTAGCATCTGAAGAAGAACTCTTTAGGCCCAGATGGTTTTACTAGAGAATTCTACCAAGTGTTTAAAGAAAATTTATCACCAATTCTAAACATTCTCTTTTAGGAAATAGAGTAGGAGGAAACACCTTCCAAGCTCATTGTATGAAGGCAGTATTTCCATGATACCAAAACCAGAAAAAAAGTACAAAAAAAAGAAAACTATAGACTAATACCCCTCATAAGCGTAAGTGCAAAACTCATACAAAATGTTACCAGATAGATATATATGTATATATATATATTATAGCTTTACATTTAAATGTATAATCATTTTGAGCTAATTTTTATATAATATGTGAGGTTTTGGTTTTATATAAATACATATTTATATAAATATATTTTATATGCATACATACATATACATATATGTATATTATGCTCAAATGGGATTTATTCCAGGAATGTAAGGTGGCTGAATTGATTTGAAAATCAATCAATATAATCTACCATTTTAATAGGCTAAAGAAGCAAAATCATGTGATCATATTTATGCAGAATAAGTATTTGAACAAATCAACATATATTCATAAAAAACAAAAACTCAGCAAATTATGGATGGGGATAATGATCTCAACTTGGTAAAGAACATCTACAAAAATGAGTAGATAAATAAATAAATAAAACCTAAAGCTAACATCAGACTTTATGGTGAGATATTGAATGCTTTCCTTTTAAGATTGAGAATAACACAAGAATGCTTTTTCTCACCACTGCTATACACCATAGTAATAGAATTTCTACCCTGTGCAATTTGGCAAGAAAAGAAGATAAAACACATATTGGTCAGAATGGAAGAAATATAACTTCTCTATTTGCTGATGGCATGACTGTCTACATAGAAAATCATAAAGAATCTATTAAGAAAACCTCCTACAACTAATGAAGGAGTTTATCAAGGTTACAGGGTACAAGGTCGACATGCAAAGCTCAATTGCCTTTTTATATACTAACAATGAATGTGTGGAAAATGAATTAAAATATAATACAATTTATAAACTCTCAAAAACAAGTGAAATACATAGGTATAAGTCTAATAAAACATTTACAGGATTTATATGCTGAAAATTACAAAATGTTGATGAGAGGAAGTAAAAGAAAATGCAGGTAAATTGAGAGACATCTTGTGCTCATGGAGTGGAAGACTCAATATAATGAAGATGTCGGTTCTTTCCAAACTGATATATAAGTTTAAGGTAATTGATATCAAGATCTCAGCAAAATATTTTATAGATAGAGACAAGATTATGCTAAAATATATATGGAAAAATAAAGGAACAGCTAACACAGTTTTGAAAATAAAGAATAAATTGGGAGGTATTACTAATATCAATTCTTACTATATTGCTGCAGTAAGCAAGACAGTGTGAGATTGGCAGATGGACAAACACATAGATCAATGGAAGAGAATGGAGAATCCACAAATAGCCTCACAAAGTACACCCAAATTGTTTTTGAAAAAGGTACAAAAGTATTTCAAGAGAGGAGGGATAGCCTTTTCAACAAATGGTTGCAATTGCATATCTATAGGCAACAAAAGTAAATTTCAAACTAAACCTCACATATTATATAAACATTAGTTCAAAACGATTATACATTTAAATGTAAAACTATAAAACTTTTAGAAGATAGTTGGGAGAAAATATTTGGAACCTATTGAAGAGTCTTATTGAAGAGCTTTTAGACATGACAACAAAAGCACAAACCATTAGAGAAATCAATAAATTGGGACTTCATCATTGTGATCTTAATTTGCATTTCCCCAGTGCCTCATTTTGGACATCAGTTAATATTGGTTAATATTTTGGACATAAGTGGTTTAATAAAAAATACAATTTTTTTAAATGAGGAAGATCTCAACATGCTCATATGGAATGATTTCATTATATACTTCTAAATTAAAACAGCCTAGTGAAAAAGTATATCTATAATATACTACCCTTTAAGTAAGAAAGAAGGAGATACAAGAAAATAGAAATGGGTCTTCACATTGTGTAAAATTTTACAGGACAGGTAAACCAGAACCTAATGAATTGGTTACCTGTAGGCTTTTGGTGTGTATATGTTGGTAAGAATGGGATAATGATAGTGGTTTGGTAGGGATGAGAGAGGAGCAACTCTTTGAGCATACTTTTTTTTTTTTTTTGCATGGAAAATGCAAGATGGGATTAGAATGTCTTGTGGTGCCAGAAAGTAAGGAAAAGCTAAAAAGAAATTACAAGGACATGATGAAAGGACACAGGAGCCAACATGAAATTGATCCCAGTGGTCAAAGTGAGAACATTTGAGCAACAAAATAATGTTATTATTGAATTACAAGCCATAGAATAAAATAAATATATATGATTTCATACTGATATAAACACATACACAGGAGGGATAATTAACAGCTCTTTCTTACCATATAATTTTATATAACAAATTAGAATGAATACGAAAAATAGAAAATCACTATAGTAAATAACACAGTATTTGCAGGCAAGAACCATTAACAAATACTAAAATTAGTGGATCAAAGTAAGGCAAGAATCAGTATATCTGCATAGTCTCAAAATATCTCTCCACAAGATATTTATTATTGAGAAGTGGGGAAATAGTATTTTTATGGTGGAAAGTCTGCTGTCACCAGTAACAAGATATATTAACATCTTGTATCATTAATATGATGCACTGAGAGGGATAGAGCATCAGTTCTTCTCTAAGAATGCATAGCCTAAATCTAATCATGAGATGACATCATAAAACCCCACATTGCCTGAATGCTACAAAATAACTGCCCAATTGTATACACTTTTCCCATGTGAGGTGACCTATTTACAGGTTCTGGGGATTAGGATGTGGACATTTTGGGGGTTATTATTCTGTCTGCTACAGTGCACCCTTTGGCCTCAAAAGATTTATATCCATCCCATATACAAAATACATGCAAACTATTCCAAGTTCCCCCCAAGTCTCAACTGATAATAGCATCAACTCAAGTCCAAAACCTCATCTAATTATTATCTGCTCAAAAGCCACAAATTTCCTCATCTAAATTATCTAAACTACATATGGGTGAGTCTCTTGTTATAATTCATCCTAGGGTGAAATTTTTTTACCACGTGTTCATCTATAAATCTAGAAAACACATAATTTGCTCCCAAAATGTAGTGGTAGGACAGAAACAAGATAACAGTTACAAATATTCCCATGGAAAAGGGGAGAAAATGGGGGTGCCTAGGTGACTCAGGTGGTTAAGCAACTGCTAAGCTCAGGTCATGATCTCAGGGTCCTGGGATGCCGCCGCCGCACATCTCTCTCTGCTCAGCGGGGAGACTGCTTCCCCTCTCTCTCCTATCCTCCCCCTGCTTGTAGTCTCTGTCTTTCTCTCTCTCTGTCAAACGAATGAATGAATGAATGAACGAATGAATGAATGAATGAAATCTTTAAAAAAAAATTAAAAGGGGAGAAAATGGAAGGAAAAATGAACCACCAATACCAAGCAGCTTTGAAATCCAACTGGACAAATTTTTTTTTTAGGCTTCCAGGCCTAGAATAATCCTCTGTGAATGTAGCTCAATCCTTTGGGCTTGCAGCTCCACCCTCTGAGTCATCCTTCTTTTTTCATGAAAAGTAGCATGTTTGAAGCTGAGTAGTTTCATCAGCCTGTTTCCTGCTTGTAGAATTTTGAGGTTCTGACAGCCTTTTTTCATTTCATCTACTCTTTGTCCCTTTGAGGCCAAGCTGTCAGTGTTTATGTTGGTATAAGCATCCTCAAAATCTTGTGGGTCCCCCAGGTATGTCATTGAGATTCATTCTACTAGACAAGAAGTTTCTCCACAAGTCTTTCCTAAATGATCCCCTTAGCCATACCATCTCTAATTTTGGCTTTTACTGAGATAGCTTAGGGGATTCATGAGTTACATGCATAATCTCTTTAACGAGCCCCATGTGTAACTACTGTGGTCTTTTGATCCTTCTGAGTCACTAGCAAAAGTCTATCTAGCCATATCCTTGGCTTTCTCTCCAGAACATGCTTTCCTGACAGTGAATATCCCAATTTTAGAATCTTTTGCAATCTGCACAGGCTGATAATTTCCTACATTATCTGGTCCTAGAAGACCTACTCCCCTTTTGCCTAACAATTCTTTCCTTAATTTATGTCTTTGCTCTTATGTTTTGGTATTAAAAGCAAGAAGAAACCAGGCTACATCTTTGATACTTGGCTTGAAAATCTCTTCAGCTAAATAACTAAGTCCACTGTTTAAAAGTTCCGCTTCCCTCCTTATTGTAGGACACAACTCAGCTAAGTTTTCTGCCGTTATATAGCAAGAATCCCTTTTCCTCCAGTTTCTAATAACATGTTCATCACTTTTGGCTGAACCCTCAGCAGCAGTATCTTTAACATCCATAATTCTACCAGTAGTTTGCTTATAACAATTTCAGTGTTCTCTAAGACAATATACATTTTCTCTATTGTGCTCCTCACTTCCTTCTGAGCCTTCACTAGCAGAGTTGTTAATATGCACATTTCTAACAGTTTGTTCGAGGCAGTCTAAGCTGTTTCTAACATTCTGATCACTGCCCACTTCCACAATTTTATTAAAATTTAGACTTCCACAATTTTTATGTATTTTGTGTACAGCACACCACTTCCAGGTACCAAAGTTTATATTAATTTCCTATCGTTGCTGTAAAAAATTACCACAAACTTTGTGGCTTAAAACAAATCAAATGTATTATCTTAACAAGTATGGCAGTCAGAAGTATAAAATTAGTTGGAAATGCTGCATCTCTCTTAGCCCTTTCCACCTTCTAGAAGCCTCCTGCATTCCTTAGATTGTGCCCCTTCCTTCATCTTCAAAGTATAGCATCTTCAACTTAATCAATCTCGCTCTGTCTCTTTGTCTCTCTTTCTCACTCCCTCACTCACTAACTCACCTTTGCTTCTGTTATCACATCACCTTATCTCTCTGACTCTCCTGCCTCCCACTTATAAGGACCCTTGTGATTATAGTGGGTTTACCCAGATAATCCAAGATAATCTTCCCATCTCAAAATCCTTACCTTAATCGTATCTGTAAAGTCTCTTTTGCCATGTAAGGTAACATAATAACAGGATCTGGGGATTAACACATGAACATCTTGGGTATCATTATTCTGTCTACCACACCAGTACTCTTCAAAAGTGTTATAGTCATGAAAGACAAAGAAAGATTAAGGAATTATCATCACAGACTGGAGGAGACTAAAGTGACATGACAATTTAATGCCACATGGGATCCTGGACTGCATCTTAAACCAGATTTAAAAAAAGACATTAATGTGAAAACTGACAAAATTAAAACAAAATTTGTGATTAGTTAATATTACTGGTCAATATTAGTTTCCTTATTTTGATAATCGCATTATGATTATGTAAGATGTTAATGTTAGGGGAATCTGGGTGAAAGTTATACAGAAACTCTGTTCTATTTTTGCAAATTTCCTGTAAGTCTAAAATCATTCCAAAATAAAAAGTTAAAAACACTTTTATTGATATATACTGGCACCATCATTATTTGGTCTATTTCTTCACACTCTCAATAAACTAGGATATTACCAAATGTTTTAATGTTATCCAAATTATAAATGAATAATTATATTTCATTGTTTTAAATAAATTTTTGAAATTCTGAATGAGATTGGTTATCTTTTCATATGTTTATTGGTTATATTAGTTTGCTAGGGCTGTAATGACAAAATGCCACATACTTAGTGGCTTAAACAACAGAAATTTATTTTCTCACAGTTCTTGAGGATGGAAGTCCAAAATCAAGATGCCGGCAGGGTGGTTTCTTCTGAGACCTTTCTCCTTGGCTTGCGAATGGTAGCCTTCTCACTGTGTCCTCATGTAGCCTTTTATCTGTGCATGTGCCTCCTTGGAGTCTCTTCCTCTTCTTATAAGAACACCAGTCATATTGGATTAGGACTCCACCTTTATGACCTAATTTAACCCTAATTACCTTTTAAAGGCCCTATCTCCAAATTCAGTCATGTTGGGGGTAAAGTCTTCAAAATATGAGTGGGAGTCCACATTACAGTCCATAACTGCTCTCTATTTTAGTTGAGAGCTAGGGGTGGCAGATTGTTTTTACTAGGTTGAAATTTGGATGTATGCCTATTATTCTTGTGTACCCATTTAATCTTTAGCCACTAAAAACTTCACTTCAGGATAGTGGTTACTTCTGTGAGAAGAAAGGGAATGCAACTGGTGAGGATTATTAATCTTAAAATGAGTGGTAGTTACACAGGTTTTTTGTTATATTTTTAATTTCTTATCTATTTGAAATGTTTCATAATCAATTATTTTTAAATATTTAGTGGGTGGTGAGGAAATGAACATTAGGTAGCTTAGTTGTAAAAGGAAAGAAAAATTGGAGAGAGTGCTTAAAGAGACATTGATTCAAGAGATAATGTTTTATGCTTATGTTCCACATATGAGTGAAACCATATGATAATTGTCTTTTTCTGCTTGACTTATTTCACTTAGCATAATCCCCTCCAGTCCCATCCATGTCAATGGCAAATGGTGGGTATTCATCCTTTTTGATGGCTGAGTAATATTCCTATATATATATATCACATCTTCTTTATCCATTCATCTGTTGAAGGACATCTCAGCTCCTTCCACAGTTTCACTATTGTGGACATTGCTGCTATGAACATTGGGGTGCACGTGCCCCTTCTTTTCATTACATCTGCCTCTTTGGGATGGGAAGAAAAACTAGATGGGAAGAAATCAGAGAGGGAGACAAACCACAAGAGACTCTTGACTCTGGGAAACAAACTGAAGGTTACAGAAGGGAGGGGGTGGGGTATGGGATAAACAGGTGATGGGTATTAAGGAGGGCATGTGTTGTGATGAGCACTAGGTATTATATGCAACTAAAGGATCAAATACTACATAAAAAACTAATGATGTATTATATGCTGGCTAACTGAACATAAAAAATAAATAAAATAAAATATCACTTAGGAAGATAAAAAAAAGAGATAATCTTTTAAAAACTGATAAACCTGTACATGTTTATAAACCAGGGTAAGTAGAATTAGTATGATAGAAGTGATTAAAGATCCAAGTGGGAGAGAGGATAATTGATGGAGGGAGGTCCCTAAGGAGCTTTGAGCAGATGGCCTCCAGATTCCTGCAAGAAGGTTGCTTTGGATGACCTTTTAGGAAGGAGGGGAAATGAGAATGGATGTGTATGAGTGTGAAAGCTGGGGGCATGAGGAGGCAGTGTCTGTGAAAACTGGGGAAGATAATGATTGCTGCACTCCATTTTCTCAAATAAAGTATAAATTTATCTTATCTGCTGAGAGTAAGGGAAAATGCGTGCAGGGCTGGAGGCTTGAAGAGAGTAAGAGAAAGTTTAGAACAGTCTATGAAGGGAGTGGAAAAAGCTGACCAAGGACATTTTATGGGGTTGTTATTAAGGGAAACTGCACACCACAAATCTAGAGTGGTACCATCCTTGGTGGGGCTTTACTTTCCCATCCAGCACTGCTCAAAAGCCGGTGTGTACAATTAGAAAAGACTGATTATGTTCTGCCTTCAGGTGTTTTTAAGGAAATGCAGAAAATGAACAAGGACCAAAAATACTGAGGTAGTTGTTTGTTATCTACCATTTAGACCAATCTGAGAAGGAGGGGAAGAAATTAAGGGAATTGGTAAACTGAGAGAAAGTGGAACAATCAAGGAAGTAGAGGTCTTATTATTAAAGATCAGGAATAGAGAAAGCGAAAGCATGAGATTACTAGAAGGGTAAGAAGTTGTCATCAAAGTTTGGTACTACCGTTTATTTTTCATTTCAAGTTTTTATTTAAATTCTAGTTAGCTTAACATATAGAGTAATATTGGTTTCAGGAGTAGAATTCAGTGATTCATCACTTGCATATAACATCCAGTGCTCATCATGGCAGGTGCCCTCCTTAATACCCATGATCCATTTAGTCCATCCCCCACCACCTCCCCCATCAACCCTCAGTTTGTTCTCTATAGTTAAGAGTCTCTTATGGTTTGCTTCCCTCTTTTTTTAAATCCCTTCCCCTACGTTCATCTGTTTTGTTTCTTAAATTCCACATATGAGTGAAATCATATGGTATCTGTCTTTCTCTGACTGACTTATTTCACTTAGCATAATACACTCCAGTTCCATCCACATCATTGCAAATGGCAAGATTTCATTCTTTTTGATGGCTGAGTAATATTCGTGTGTGTGTCTGTGTGTGTACACACCACATCTTCTTTCCATTCATCAGTCAGTGGACATTTGTGTGCTTTCCATAATTTGACTATTCTTGATAATGCTGCTATAAACATCAGGGTGTGTGTGCCCCTTTGAATCAATATTTTTATATCCTTTGGATGAATACCTAGTAGTTCAATTGCGGCATCGTAGGGTAGTTCTATTTTTAACTCTTTGAGAAACCTGCATACTGTTTTCCAGAGTGGCTGTACCACTTTGCATTCCCACCAACAGTGTAGGAGGGATCCCCTTTCTCTGCATCCTCACCAACACCTGCTGTTTCCTGTGTTTTTCATTTTGGGCATTCTGACAGGTGTGAGGTGGTACCTCATCATGGTTTGGATTGCTCATTGCATGATTTATTGCATTTTAAATGTTCTAATTAATTATCAAGTGGATAGAAGATTGACATAGTATGCTAGGTCTCTCTTCATTAATCTAACAAAATAGGGGCTTTGTATTGTTATTCTATATAATTTTTAAGGAAAATGTCAATTTCAGTTTACCAGAAAGTCATTTTTTTAGTGAACGTCCTCAACCCCCACTGAGTTTATTAAAGTGTGATTTTGCTGTGCTTTCAGCCAGGATATCAAAAGGGTATTCTGTGGAGTGATTAAAGTGTTGATAACCTGTTATCCCCAGGATCTAATAGGAGGTCATTTCTACTAACAAATGGTCAGCTTTTGAGTGAAGTTGTTATATAACCTGTAAATATGTGTTAAATGATTGAAGTTCTGACCTTTGTGTGATACCAGAGATGTACTCTGACCATGTTTTCCAAATAAAGGATCTTTCCTGACTTATAAATGTATTTCATATGAAATATCTTTTATGGAGCTATGAAATGAAGTCCCAGTTTATTATACATTTATATTGAATTGCCTTTTTAAAAAAAGAGCAAAATGTTGTGTGGGTGAGATTGTTTCAGAAATTCTGGACCTTATGTAGGTGTAACCTCATAGGATAGTTGCAAGGATTAAAAGAGATAATATATATGAGAACTGATGCTGCTCTACAAGTATCAGGGATTATATGTTCCTGCCAAGTTGTTCTGTTAATGGGATAGGATTTTTCAGTTGACATATATTATAATTTCAGTAATGTGTTTTTTCCATTTATACTTGCTCTTAAATAGAAAAGGGCTTAATCACATTGGTTTTAAGTTTCTCTGTCATTCCCTTCCTTCAGCCTTTTAAGAATATCCAGGTTTTGTAAATAAAATTTAAATGCATCAAAAGAATTGATACTAAAGGAGTCCATTCCTAAGTCTTTTTTAAAGAATTTTAAAACAATTTGAATCATCTTTTCTAAATTATATATTTTCTAAGTTGGTAGGTAGATAAATGATTGGGAAAGATCTGCCTCTGCTCTGATCCCTAGAACAACATCAATCATTCTTTTTTATTTTTTTTAAGATTTTATTTATTTATTCGACAGAGATAGAGACGGCCAGCGAGAGAGGGAACACAAGCAGGGGGAGTGGGAGAGGAAGAAGCAGGCTCATAGCGGAGGAGCCTGATGTGGGGCTCAATCCCATAACGCGGGGATCACGCCCTGAGCTGAAGGCAGATGCTTAACCGCTGTGCCACCCAGGCGCCCCAACATCAATCATTCTTAAGTTATCTCTCTTCCCACCTCATTGAGCAGTATGTGTCAGGGTGCCCAAACCTGATGCTGCTGCCTTGAGATACAGAGGCAATTTGGACTGATAGAGGAAGGCTGACTTCAGTTTTCTGAACATTTTGTTTCGAGAAACTTCCAGGAAATACAGTGGAAGGGAGGTCAGCTCTTAGCAGTTTAGTTTTGAGGACAGCAAGTTATTTCACTCAAGAGGACAAAATATAGGATAGGTCCATTTGAATATTAGTACTGGGAAAGAGACCTTGAAGACTTTCTGGTCTTAGCTCATCATTTAAATTAAGCTCCCTTTTGCATGCTGCAATAGTGGTAACAAATTTGCATTTCTCCAACTCCATTCCCAATCATCTACTCTTTGGAAATTTAGCCCACCCTCACCCACCTACCCGCACAGTTCTTCCCAACTAGTTTATAAAAGAACTCAGGTACCAGCCCCAAAGTCTTACCAGTTATCTCACTTGTGCTTTGCAAACTCATCTTCACAGTTATACAAGCTGGCATTTTCCTTTTACTACTGCTGAGATCATTATATTGGAGCTAGGAACCAGCAAGTTTGCCTCTTTATTTATTTTTATTTTTTTAATAATATTTTTTATTATATTATGTTAGTCACCATGCAGTACATCCCTAGTTTTTGATGTAAAGTTCCATGATCCTCTTTAGATTTAGATTTGTATTCAAGGAACATGAAATCAGGCTATGTGACCAGTGTGGGGCAATGTACTTTTTATCTCACTTACTCCTTGTTGTAACTCTGTGAATGATGGATATTAGTATTTTCTCTTTTTTTTTTCCTTTTTTTTTTTTTTTTTTTGGATTAGGCGCTGAGTGTGGTCAGTGGCAAAGCCGAGACTTAAATCTAGATCTGTTAGGGTAAGGCTGGACCTCAGGGAATGTGGATCTGTTTTATGTGAGATGTTAAAAATAACAGCAAGTTGTGGTACTTGTCTTTGCATCACTGATGTTGACTTAGCTTTTCTAACCTCCCTTGAGCTCTATCCACATTGCCAATCTTTTCCTTTTACTGGGTGAGAAACTACCTTTTAATCCTGCAGAATCTTGCTTTTACTGCCTTAAGTGCAGTTTTCTGGGAAAATAATTAGTTATTTTTCAAGATAATTAGAAGATCTATTATCAGTGTATGTGAAAATGGATTTTATTTTTATTTCTAAATATGCATGGTTAGAAGCCATGGTTGAGGAAACTAAACAGTTCAGTCTTTGCTACAGATCTATATGGCTGAGGGCAGTTCTTTCTGTAAATTGGCCAGAGAAAGCTGGGTTGTTCTCAATGCAATTTGGGGGAACTCAAATGCTGCCTATGTTCCCAAATGGCCAAATGGGAACTTGTCCAGGAAAAACTCAACATTTTAGCAATGTAATGGATTTGGGAAAGGAAACAAGAGTCCCTTTTAAGGAACAACTCTGATTTATGTATTTTTTAGACAGCCAGTCTAGCAACTCAGAGGAAACAGACCCTTCTAGTTGTGGTCTGTTCCTCCTTTCTCTCTAAAATGTGGCTTCTGTGAGTTTTGGTCTGCCACCAGAGGGCAGCAAGAGAATAGATGAATGTTTCCCTCTACCTCAGCTTTCATAGATACATATTTTAAAATATAATATAGACTTATGTTTTATATATTTTAAAACATATCTCTATGTGTCTAACTACATATATACATATATGTGTACACACACACATGTATGCATATGGAGAGAGCAAGAGAATCTAAATAAGCCAGGTCTCTACTTCATTGTCATTAAGTTCTGAAATGATAAAGTTAACCTAAAAGTTATTAAAAATAACATTTTGTTAGCTTGTACATGTGAATACATTTTCAGTCTAATATGTAGTTAGCTGGGGATTTGGCAAACATTTTCAAATGAATCTTCACAAAAAATATCTTTTAAGTAGTGAATATTAAGAGCAAACTGTAACCTGAAGGGAAACATCTTTGAACAGAGAATTATTAAGATTGAGAAATTCAGATGTGTTCATTAGTCATAGTGAATCTTTGAAAACATAACTTCAAATTTTCAATTCTGGCTAAATCAAGAAGATCTTCACACACTTTCCAAAAGCCTAGTTGTCTTAGCTTTGAAGTGAAGTCAAGACCTGTTTGAAATGAATAAACATGTCCAAGCCTGATGAGATAGTGTGATAAGTGTAGAATGCAGCTGTGAGCTGGGGTTTACCCTTCAACCTTCAGAGAGTTGAAACATTCCCCATGAGTCACCCTTTTGATTCTTGTCACCCTAAGAATTATTCAAGATTCAGCAAAAGGTGGAAATAACTTCTCCTTGCTTTTTCTCTCTTCAGCTGGCACTGAAACAATAATTACAACAGCAAAAATGATAGTATTTATTGAGAGCTTGCTATGTGCCATGTACTATGCTAAGCAGTTGACATTCAACATCTCATTGAATCCTTACAGCTTTATTGAGTTGAAATTCCCTCATTTTACTTGAGGTAAACTGAGGCCTATAGGGGCTAAATTTGTTATGGATTATCAAAATCAAATATCTGTTTTTATTGTATTTTTGTAGTTTGCTTGCATGTGTTTGTGCATGTGTGCACTTGTTGAGAGAGAGAGAATGAGAGAGAGAGAGAGAGAGAGAGAGAGAGAGAGAGAGATAGAATTAGAAACTTCCGAGAATTTAAAAAGATCTCCACATACTTTTGCCTTTGGTATTATCCTTTGAGTGGTCTGAGTCAAAGGTTTGAAAATCAGAGCCTAAATAATACAGTGAGACTGGGGCCAGTGTGCTAGAGGGCCAGATGTGTACTTTGGCAGTTAGACTTGAAGCTGATTGAAGTTCCTCAGTCTGGTGGTATTGCCTATAGAAACTTCAAAAACCAGGAATCAGTGGAGGAACATTGAGATTGTGTGGACTTTTTCTTTGTTCTGAGATTTTGAAACTGATGGCTGGGTCACTGCTACTTTCTTGGATTAGAACCTCTTAAAACAACCCTGAAAATGCCAAGGCCAATTCTGTAGGCTTGCCAAATATCACTAGAGGGAAGTATATGCTGGAAAGAATGGAAAAAATGCTTTGGAACCAGATGGCCCTGAGGTTGAATCCCAGCTCCATCTTTTGCTAACTGGGTGGACTTCAACAAGCTAGTCTACCTCCCTGAGCCCAGTTACCCTTACTTTAAAAATGGAGCTAATAATTAGACCTCCCTCACTCTGTTGTTGGGAGGATTCAATGAGAAACATGTCAAGTACTTTGTATGTAGTATTGCCCACCAAATTTTAATACCTCCATTTGCCATATACTACTACCCCTTTACTATATTGACAGGAAATTAATTTTATCTTAGTGATTACCTTCTTCCATAATCCTTTTCCCTTGGTATCTATTAAGTCTTTGTAGTGAAATGGGCTTTCCTCAGTTGTCGTCAGGCCCTTGTTAATTATTGGTTGTTAAATGATACAAAAACTTCACTTCCCCAGCCTAAAAGCATCCTAAATAGGTCTAAAAGGAAAACTTCATTTGCAATATGCCATCTCATTCCTAGTAGAAAACAACCCATGCCAAGCAGATGGAGGTGTTCCTAGCAGAATCTGACTTTATTGTTTCTCTCCCTCAGTATTCTCTTCCCAGGTCAACTAGACAGGGGAATGAACTGACAGACTGAACATGGGTTATAGACCTATTAGATATAGTCAGTGGGAGTATAAAACTGTTTTATATAGGGAGTACTATGTTTTAAGGGAATAGGGTACCAGATTGAGGATTAGAATGGTTGGGTTCTTGTCTCAGTTCTACCACCTACTAGCTTTGGAGCCTTGGGCAAATCACTTCCCCTGTTTGGACATTAGTTTTCACATAAGTATGATGTATGGGTAAGACTAGGTAGGATTCTAGAATGTTACATCTAGATGGGCCTTAAAGACTATGTGTTGAAGAGACCAAAGACAGAGCTGGTGACAGCCCTCTTTAAAAAAAAGTTGGCTCTTGGTAACAACAGACATGATATTTTCAAATTTCTGTGCGTACTCTAAGAAAACTTGGTGACACACTTGATGTTTAAAGTGATCTCTGCCAAATGCTAAGAGCTCATTATTTTAACCCCATCACCACCATTTTTTCTAATGACGTTCAGAGTACAGCTTTTGCTAATATAGCCAAACCCCAGAAAGCGCAACACAGCCTGAACTAGAGTATAAATGGAGACTCAATGGAAAGCTGGATTTCATCAAGGCCAAGTCTTATATCCTTGATTTATAGAAAGGCAAGATGCTTTTTATACAATCTGCTATTTGTATCCCTGAAGCAGCATCTGGGAAGAATCTGGATAGTTGCTCAGTTCTGCCAAAATTTCCAAAGAGTTTGAATGAATCTGGACCTCATGACTTTTAGCAATTGAAAAATGATTGTCTTATGTTAAATTTCTTCTCTATTTCACACCTAAAGACATGAAAGAGAAAAAACCAGAAGAAGGTTAATCTGTGACCAGTCAGGCAAGCAGTTCATGAACCCCCTTCCCTTTGTAGATTCTTCTCTGGCTGTCGCCCAAAGCTCAACAAATTTTATCACCCAATGTTAGCCCTCAGGAGCCTTCAGAAGAACTCCCAGGAGTTGGACTCCTGACTACAACCCCAGGCAATGGCCAAGGCCCAACAGAGTGAAATAATATTCCTTGAATATTGAGTTTTTTAGACTAGGCCTTTAGAATTCAACTCAGCTAACATTCACTCTGTGCCAACCATGTACCCAGCAAACAAATAAGCACAGTTTACCCCCAGAATCTGCTCTGGCTACCCTCTGGGATTTTTCCTGAAGTCACTATCAAAGACTATAAAACACTAGGTGTTCCTAACCAGTCCACAGAAAGCCAGATCAGTCTGTTCTCTATCTGGAGTTTTGGAGGGTGGGAAAATAAGTTTTGCCTAATACTCTTTCCACCCAAGGAATTATTTTTTAAACTCAAAATGTTTCCTTCTGTGTTATACAGTAGAAAAATGTTAACTTTAAAGTCAGATACATCTGAGTTCATATCATGGTCCTGCCACCTATTATCGGGGTACCTTAGAAAATGCACACTCTTTATTCCTAGCCAACTCTTTGGCCTCAAATCCCCTTTCTAGTCTTTCTAGTGAATTGATCTAGTCTGTCTAAGATTTAAGAATTCCAGCTTGATTTTTCACCTATAGAAGAGCTACTCCAGTGTCCAGAGGAGGGAAGGTAAGGGCTTATTACCTGTCAAGTTTTAGTGATAGTTTCTTCAACTTTCCCTTTATGTTGCCAATTATTCTCCCCTCTTTTAATCCTGTGACAAGGGGTAGATAGAGGGATTTTTTCTGGATCAGTTCAGGATCATGCCCTGAGCCGAAGACAGACACTTAATGACTGAGCCACCCAGGCACCCCAGAGCCACCCAGGCACCCCTCTTTTCTTGTGCCTTTCTTAACTCCTTTTATCTCTAAAAGTTTTCCCCTCATTAAAATTGGGCTGCCAAAATTAAGTCCAGAGAACATGGGCCCATCATCTCCCCTTTCTCCTCTCATAAGAGAAACTATGGAGATTTTCCCAGATTTCCATCCCAGAGTCACTAGTTAATCTGTTTATAGTTCTATTTTCAAAGAGCTAATGATATCTGTTAGTTAAATAAATACTTACTAAATTCTTACTGTATATACCTGTAAACAAAGCAAATGATCCTATATTCTACTTGGGTGAGACAATGTTAAACAATTTGATATATTTGCCAGGTGGTGATAAATGCTCTGAAGAAAAATAAAAGGAGGTAAGGGATTGTCATCTTAAAGAAGGTGATATAATATAATATAATATAATATAATATAATATAATATAATATAATATAAGTAATATAATATTTAGGCCAAAAAAGTGAATAAATTAAGGGTACAAGCCATGGTGGATATCTTGGGGAAGAACTCCTCCAAGAATATTGAACAGCAAAGGCCCAAAGGCAGAAGTTTTTTGGCATGTTGAACAGCAAGGAGGCCAAAGTGCTGAGGGTTAAATGAACAAGCAGGACCACTTACTCCATTTCTTTTCTCAAAGGGAATAGCAATAACACATAGGTTAAAGCTCATTTAAAAAGAGATGCGAAATGAGACCTTTGGAGGGCCCACAGAACAGGGAGAGGTAGTGGATTCTTCCTACCAGAGTAATTGCCAATATTTCCACATTAAAGCCTGTCTTCCAGGTTTACATCTGTAGGCCAGCTTTGGGGAAGATGTTGCAATCCGTGTTGACTGTAGGGTTGTAAAGGCCATGTTTTAATTTTAGAGAGGATGCACAACAGGAAGTGTCCTTTCTGTTTTTCTAGACTTTTCTTACTTAGAGAGAGTGTAAATTTAAGCCTAACAAGCATCTTCTCTTAGCTCTGCCTGCTGGCACATTGGCTGAACTGGTCTCAAAAGGATCCCAACTAATGTTTTAGTCTGTTTGGAGGAGACAGGGACTATAGACAGCATCATCTCCAGGTAAATTTGGAAGCTCTCATTACAAACTCTAGAAGTTGGTGAGCCCATATCCATCTTGGGGCCTGGGTAATTCCTTGAATAGCAGGCTGTGAGGAAGGAGCTTTGTAAATGAGAAGTGAATAATTTGTGTAACTGGAAGAGGGAAATGAAATCATTTAATCTGGCAAAGACCTTAAAGAGCCAACTTCACATCCCCTGATTTGCCTAGCACATAACCACTTCACCCCTTATCGTTCCAATCTCAACTTCCCTCCTTCCCCAGCTCCTTATCACCCTTATCCAAGGAAACATGGGTTTAAGTCCTTTTTAGGATTGCTAATAAAATAGTTATCATTTATTGAGTGTTTAATATGTTGAAACTATGCTCTTTACATATATTTCTTATTCAGTCGTTACAACAACCCTATGAAGTAGATGGTATTATTATCCTCATTTTGTAACTGTTTGCAAAATGCAAATGAGACCCAATTGTCATGCCTGAGGTTGCTTAGCTAGTAAGTGGTAAAGCCCCAACACAACTGATTCTGACTCAAAGCTGACTCTAATACCTATGCTTTGCTCTCTTTTCTCAGTTGTAGTTGGAAAAGGAATAAGTGAGAATAAGCTCTATTATTTAATAGGCCTTGAGGGGCCTGGCAGCCAAGATACATTTACTAATTCTGAAAACTGCCATTGAACTGCTACATTTTGTCTGGTGCCCTAGTAGGGCTTTTGCTTCTAAAGATGAATGAGACAAAAATCTTTACTGTCAGGAAACTCATGACACTAGTGGAGAATTTGGACCAACTAACACTCAGGATATAGTATAGTAACTACTGTGATGAAGATCTATATCGATGCTATGGGAGCACATGGAAGACTAATATATCTTTGGGAGTCAGAGAAAGCTTTATATACTGGGTAATGAATGATTTGAGTCCTGAAAGTTAAAGAGTAGTGGATTAATTAAGGTACAGGCTAACCTCCTATAAGATAGAGAAAAGTTCACTTCTCTCATGGAGAAGTCCAGAGGTAAACAGTCCAAAATTTGTGTGGCAGCTCTGCTATCCTCATCACTTGGCCTCAATCTCTGGGTCCTAGACATTGGTCTTCAGTACCACTCAAAGAAAAGGGGGAAAAAAACAGAATGGAGAAAAGAAAATTTCTTTATAAAAACATGATCCAGATTTACATACATCATTTTCACTTGTATTCTATTATCTAAAACTTAATCATATGGTCTTACCTAGTTGCAAGGGAGGCTAGAAAATGTAGGCATGGGTACCCAGCTAAAACTCAGTGACTTCTATGAGTAAAACCAAGAAGAATGGATAGACACTAAGAAGCAATTAGCAGTCTCTGCCGTAAGGAGGAAAGGTGTTATAAACACAGAGAATTCTGTATACACACAGGAGTGAGAAAACATGATATGTAAAAAACTATAATAATTCAGTATGGCTGTAGTATGTATGTACTATGAATGTAGAAATGGTGAAATATGAGACTGGAGATTGCAGGCAGTGGTGAGATTATGGAACACCTTGTGTGCTAAGGAATTTAGAATTTATCCCAAAGATAGTGTGGGGTCACTGAAAATTTTTAAGCAGAGGAGTAGCACAATTATATTTTGAACACAGATCACTCAATCCATACTTTGATAGACATATTAAAGGAAGAAGTGACAGGAGGTACAGAAAAACAGGAGACCATTGTAGTAATATTAGAGAGACATGATGAGACATGAAACCAAGGTAGTGGCAGTGAACAGAGAGGATATATTAGAGAGATTAAGGAAGTATAACTTGTAGAACTTGGTGTTTAAATGGATGTGGGGTGTGAGAAAGAAGGAGGATATAAGGATAATAATGTCCAGATTTCTGGCTTGGATATTAGCATTATTTTGGGGTTTTGGGGGTTTTTTTTTGTTTTGCTTTTCATCTATTAAATAAAGTTTATTTTTTTCTTATAATAATATTTTTATTATATTATATTAGTCACCATATTAGCATTATTTTGAGTAATAGTTATAAAGAAAGAATTAAATGTATTTCATTTTCAGAATATTGAGGTTGAGATATCCAAATGGCATCTATTGAGCAGGCAAGTAGATATACTGGTATAGAAATTATTAGAGAAAACTAGTAGTGCAAACCATGAGAGAGGATGAAAGTGTTGAGAGAGAAAGAATGAGTCTAGATTAGTGAGATCATTATAGGACTGAAAACATAATTTTGGGGAAGATCAGCATTTAGGAAGAGCCAGTGAAAGAGACTGGACAGTGTTCGGAGAGGTGGGCATATGTTCATTCAGAAAGGTAAAGGGTAAGGCATTTTTAGAACAGGAATGTCAACTCTGTCAAATGCTGGAGCAAAGTCAAAATAAAGATTGAAAAGGGACCATTGGATTTGACAGTTAGGAAGTTAGTGGTAATCATTGTGAAAACAGTTACAACAGTGGTATGGGCAAAGACTGGGTTGAGGAGCAAATGAGATACGAAGAAGTGGAGGCCAGGGGATTGTGGAATGACATCGGCCTGATGGCAGTATAGGAATTTCTAGCACCAGTCCCTTCCTAGCAACATAAATTTGAACAGCTGCCTGCATGCAAAAATATCTTCACAAGAGCTAAGGATCCTGGTGAGGGATAGCAACACCTGGGTAAAGCACAGAAATAAGAAAAGGCACACCAAGGAGGAAAGATAGTCACATTATCCCTGTCACCCCTCCTCCAATCCTTGACAGCCCAGTGCAGGGATAGACACCCTCCCCATGGGCAGAGAGTAAAGTGAGCACATGACTTCATCATGGACCCAACTGCTGGTCCTCCCCAGGACCAGGCCAATTCCTGCAGGTCTGGGTGTTTTCCATGGCCCTAGTCTCCTGGTGGGCTCCTGAAAACCCAGTCCCCTGCCCCACCCAGGTGTCCTCCAGCTTCTGTGGTCCCAGGCAGTTCTTGTAGCCCCAGAAAGTTACCACAGCATCAGTCTCAGCCAGTTCTTGTGAACCCAAGTCCTCAAGCCACATGAGCATCACCCAGATCCCATGTCCTTAGGCAGCTCCCAAGGCATCAGGCTATGGGTGGGCTGCCACAAACCCAGGCTTCTGGCCCACCCCACTGTCAGCCAGCCCCCATATCACCAGGCTCCTGATGGGCTCCAGTATACACAGACTCCTGGTTGATTCCAGAACTGGCCAGCTTCCACAGAACTAGCCTTTAGACCAGCTCCCACAGACCCAGACTCCTGGCCTGCTTCAACACCAGGGTTGCCCCCGTGGGTCAGGCTCCATGTAGGCTCCTGTGGACCCAGCCTCCTGGCCTACCTCGGTGCTAGGCCAACACCTGCAGTTTTAGCCTATAGGCTAATTCTCATGGACCCAGGCTCCTTATCTGTCCTAGTACCAGGCCAGGCCTCATAGACCCAATCTCCAGGCTGGCCCCCAAGGCCCCAGGTTACAGGTCAACTTACATGGCCCTAGGCTTCTGGCTTACTTTAGTGGCAGGCCAGCCCCCATGGCCCTAGCCTCCAGGCCAGTACCTGTGAAACCAGGCTCCTGGCCCACCCAGCATTGTGCCAGTTCCTAGGAACCAAGATGCTGAGCCCACCCCAGTAATCCCCTGAGCCTAGTAAGCCTCCATGGATCCAGGTCCAAGTTTAGGTCCACCCACAAAAACTCACATTTCAGGCACATCACCACAGACTCAAGCACCAGGCCCACCCCAGTGAATCCAAGCTCTAGGCCCACCCCTTTGGGCATTAGGCCTGTCCATCTATTCACACAAGCACCAGACATGCCTGTCCAAGAACTCCAGCAGCAAGTCTCCCCACAGATGCCACCACATGGCCCACTCAGAATCTCAGAATGAGCTAACTGCTGAAGGGTTCTGCCTGCTGAAGTCAGTTTATAAAGACTGGAACAGATGCCTACTTGGATAAATGCACAGACACAAATGCAAGGACACAAGGATCATGAATAATGAAGGAAAAATGACACCATCAAAGGAAACTAATAAAGCTCCAATAACTGACCCTAAAGAAATGAAAATCCACGAATTGTCAATAAGGAATTCAGAATAATCATCTTAAAGAAATTAGGTGAACTATAAGAAAACAGAGACAACTAAGTTAAATTATAGGGAAAAAATACATGAACAAAATGAGAAGTTCAACAAAGCAATAAAAACCATTAAAAAAAGCAATTCCTAGAGTTTAAGAAACAGTGACTGAAGAATTCAGTAGAGAGCTTCAGCATTACACTTGACCAAATGGAAGAAAGATTTAATGAATTAGAAGACAGTCCATTTAAAATCATACATTCAGAGGAGCAAAAAGAAAATAAAATGAAAAAGAATAAAGATAGCCTATGTGAATTGTGTGATCCATTAAAAGAACAATCTGTGAATTATTGGAGTCCTAGAAATCCCAGAAAGAGAAGAATAGGAAAAAGCTTAAAGAAATAATGGCTGAATATCCAAAGGGGAAAAGACTGTCTCTTCAACAAATGGTATTGGGAAAACTGGTCAGCTACATGGAAAAAAATGAAACTGGACTACTTTCTTACACCATACACAAAAATAAACTCAAAATGGATTAAAGGCCTAAATGTGAGACCCGAAACCCTAAAAATCCTAGAAGAGAGCATAGGCAGTAATGTCTCTGACATCAGCCATAGCAACATTTTTCTAGATATGTCTCCTATTGCAAGGGAAATAAAACCAAAAATAAACTATTGGGACTATATCAAAACAAAACAAAATTAAAAAACTGCACAGCTAAGGATACAATCAACAAAACTAAAAAGCAACCTACTGAATGGGAGAAAATATTTGCAAATGACATATCTGATGAAGGGTTAGTATCCAAGACATATAAAGAACTGAACAACTCAACACCCTAAAATAATCCAATTAAAAATGAGCAGAAGGCATGAACAGACATTTTTCCAAAGAAGATATCCAGATGGCCAACAGACACATGAAAAGATGCTCAACATCATTCATCATCAGAGAAATGCAAATCAAAACTACAATGAGGGCTTCAGAGGGGAAGGGGTGGGGGATTGGGATAAGCCGGTGATGGGTATTAAGGAGGGCACATATTGCATGGTGCACTGGGTGTTATATGCAAATAATGAATCATGGAACATTACATCAAAAACTAAGGATATACTGTATGGTGACTAACATAACATAATAAAAATTATTATTAAAAAAATAATAATAAAAACTACAATGAGATATCACCTCACACCTGTCAGAATGGCTAAAATCAAAAACGCAAGAAGCAACAAGTGTTGGTCAGAATGTAGAGAAAAAAGAACCCATGTGCACTGTTGGTAGGAATGCAAACCTGTGCAGCCACTCTGGAAAACAGTATGGAGGTTCCTCTAAAAGTTAAAAATGAAACTGCCCTATGATCCAGTAATCACACTAGTGGGTATTTACCCAAAAAATACAAAACACTAATTCAAAGGGCTCCATGCACCCCTATGCTTACAGCATTATTTACCGTAGCCAAATTATGGAAGCAGCTCAAGTGTCCACTGGTAGATGAATGGATAAAGAAGATGTGGTATACAAATGGAATTGAATATTATTCAGCCGTAAAAAGAAGTGAATTCTTCCCATTTGCAATGACAAGGATGGAGCTAGGGAGTATAATGCTAAGCAAAATAAGTCAGTCAGGAAAAGACAAATACCATGATTCCACTCATATGTGGAACTTAAGAAACAAGACAAATGAGCAAACGAAAAAAGAGAGAGAGAGAGACAAACCAAGCAACAGACTCAACTATAGAGAATGAACTGATGATTACTAGAGGGGAGGTGAGATAGGTGATGGGGATTAAGGAGGGCACTTGTCATGATGAGCACTGGATGATGTATGGAATTATTGAATCACTCTATTGTACACCTCAAACTAATATAATGGTGTATGTTAACTATACTGAAATTAAAATTTTAAAAAAGGAATGACTGAGAACTTCCCAAATCTGGGGAGAGATTTATGAAGCTAACAAGTGCTTCCAAATTTCAACCTGAAACAATCTTCTCCAAGACATCATGTAAAATGAAAAACAAAAAGAATTTTCAAAGCAGTAAGAGAGAAAGAAAAAAAATACATATAAGGGAACCTTATAAGGCTATAGGCAGATTTCCCATAGATGTCTTTCAGGCTAAGAGATAGGTGGTTGATACATGCAAAATGTGGAAGGAATAAAACTGCCAACCAAGAGTATTTTACCTGGAAAAGTCATCTTTCAGAAATGAAGGAGAGATAAAGACTTTACCAAACAAACAAAAGCTGTGGGAGTTGAACTCTGGACCTGCCTTACAGGAAATATTGAAACGAATTCTTCAAGCTGAAATGCAAGGCCACTAATTAGTAACATAAAAATATATGAAAATATAAAATCTACTGGTAAAGGTAAGTATATACTCAAATTCAGTATACTCAAATACTGTAATATGGTAGTATGTTAACTATGTAACCCTAATATAACTGTTAAAGTACAAAAGTGCCAAAATAACTTTAGGTACAATAATTTGTTAATAAGTACACAATATAAAAAGAGGTGAATTTTGACATCAAAAACAAAATCTGGGAAGAGGTGTAAAATGGTAGAGGTTTTGTGTGTGATCAAAGATAAGTTGTTATCAGCTTAAAAGAGATTGTTATATTGATATTTTTGTTTATGGAAGCCTCATGGTAACCACAAAGCAAAAACTTAAAGTAGATAGACAAAAGATAAAGAGAAAGGAATCAAAACATACCAGTACAGAAAATGACTACTTCACTAGAAGAAAGACAGCAAGAGAAGAGGATAGGAACAACAGAATTACAAAAAGAGCCAGAAAACAATTATTAAGATAGAATTAGTAAATCTTTACTTATCAATAATTATGTAAATGTAAATGTATTAAAAATTTCAATCAAAAGGCAAAGAGTGCTGAATAGATTAAAAATAAGACCCAGTAATACACTACCTAAAAGGGACTCACTTCAGCTTATAAGGGCACACATAAGCTCAAAATAAAGAGATGAAAAAAGGTAATACCATGCAAATGGAAAACAAAAGAAAGCAGGAATAGCTATATTTATATGAGACTTACTTAAAGTAAACTTTAAGCCAAAGACTGTAAAAAGAGACAAAGAAGGTCATTATTTAACCATAGTCTATTTTTGAAAGAATATAACAATTGTAGATATATATACACCTAACATTAGAGCACTGAAATATATTAAGTAAATACTAGCAGATCTGAAGGGAGAAGTAGACAACAAAAATTAGTAGTAGGGGACTTTAATACCCCATATTCAACAATGCATATAGATCATCCAGACAGAAAAATCAATAAAGAAATATTGGACTTGAACTATACCTCAGACCAAATGAACCTAACAGACCTATATAGAACACTGCATCCAACAGCAACAGAATACACATTCTTCTCAAGTGCGCATGGAACTTTCTAAAGCATAGATTGTATGCTAGGTCACAAAACAAGCCTTAGCAAATATATTAAGATTGAAATCAGACCAAGTATCTTTTCTGACCAGAACGATATGAAACTAGGCATTAATAACAGGAGAAAAACTGGAAATTCACAAATATGTGGTAATTAAACAACACACTCCTGAACAACCAATGGATCAGGGAAGAGATCAAAAGGGAAATAAAAAAAAAATATTTTGAAACAAATGACAATGGAAAAACAGTGTATCAAACTTATGGGATGCAGCAAAAGCAATTCTAAGAGGGAATTTTATACTGATAAACACCTACTTTAAGACAAAAGAAAGATGACAGCCAAGTTGCAACTCAGGCTTCGTGTTGCTGGGGCTGGCCAGCTGCCTGCATGCTCCACATCTGCGTGCCCACCACCCATGGTACTTAATTATTTGATTTTCCACTGTGGCTGGTGAGAACAGGAGCTCTTCTAGGAACTGTGTAATCTTAGGTAATTAATCCCTCTAATTCAATTGTGTGGTTCTTTCCTCACACATATTAATCACTACTCAGCTAAAGTCTTAAAGAGGACCCCTGCAGCTCTCCAGAGCCCTTGGTGCAGCTATCTTCTCTCTGATATTTTGCCCTGAAAAATTCTCTTTTTTGCCCTCTCCATACTTGCAGCTCAGTTTCCCTCCATATATTATGGCTTGCGGACTCTCTCCATGCTGTACCTGGGACTTTCATGAGGCTCACCTCCTTTCTTTTTCCTGTCTCTCGTGATTCACTGTCTTTCGTTACTAGATTTCCAATGCCTTGAAACCCATTGTTATGTGTATTTTTTCTAGTTTTTAAATGATTACTTGCAGAAGATGTAAACCTAATACCTTTAGGTCTATCTTGGCTAGAAGTGGAAGTAACTATTATAGTCTTTTCAGAGGACAGTTTGGCCTTTTATATTAGTATTTTAGATGTGTTTTTCTTTTGACCCAGCAATTCCAGTCAGTCTTCTAGTTGCTGGAGATATAGCTGTGAACGTGATAATGTACTTCCATATAGCTTACAATACATTAGAGCGGCAGACACAAAAACAAAATAAATCAATAAATAATTATAATATACCTTGTAATGCTAAGGAGAGAAAAAAAAGGAAGGGGGATAGGAGACATTGCATACAGGGAGGTGTGTCAATATTTTAGATTCATCCATTTGGAAGGACTCATTGAGAGGAGTATATTTGATCATAGCCTACTGAAATTGAGAGAGCAAGCTATATGGATATCGGGAGGAAGAGCACTCCAGGTGAATGAAACACTCAGTGCAAAGGCCCTGGTGTGTTTGAGAAATAGCAAGGGATATTCTTAACAACTCCTATAGTGCATAAGCATACGCTCACAAAATGGTATTTTTAAAAAATGGTATTTATTTAGAGTATTATTACTAATGGTTGTTAAACTGTATGGCCTGAAAGCTTATGTGCTTGCTATTATGTCATATTCTCTCTTTCCTATGCCATGAGACTTTGAGACATGTACTGCCTTGTGATTCTGCTTGTACTGCTTTCTATCATTGTTCAGCTTTTACATAGGGTTTCCTTGTGTTCCCAATCATGTAAGTTTAGTGACTGCAGCCTGATAGAATATTGGTCTCTGGTATTTCTCTTTGCACTAATCATCGGGGTTGATTTCATTTTTGCACTACACAATTGTCCTCTTCCTCCCTCACCATGTGTGTGTCCTCCCAAAGTGTGTGAACTCTGGACAAAAGCTCAGTCTCCCCAGACACAAGAAGATTTTCAAATACGTATGACACTATATAAAAATTGTAATCATTAGGGGCGCCTGCTTGCCTCAGTCAGTTTGGCCTCTGACTCTTGATCTCAGCTCGGGTCTTGATCTCAGGGTTGTGAGTTTAAGCCCCATGTTGGGCTCCATGCTGGGCATGGACCCTGCTTAAAAAAAAAAAAACTGTAATGATAGCTTCTCCCTCATTTATCCATCACTTTTTACAACGTATGACATTTTATTTTTGCCCTTTCTTTTTTGAATAAGTAATCCGTACATGGTATGAAATTTTAAAAGATCAAAATGATATAGGAATGAGAAATAAATTTCCTCCATCCTTTCCTCAGCCACTCATTATTCCTGTCTTGAAGCAAACGATTTAACCAGTTTCTTTGTTATCCTTTCAGAAATATTGGGTGCATCTTAGCAACCCTCCACACCCCAACCCCTACCCATGCAATGTACCTTGACTACCCTTTTCACTTGATTCTCCTCACACTCTGTGAGGTACATGGTGCTCTCCCCATGTTACAGGTGAGGAATCTAAAGCTCAGAAATAGGAGGTGACTTGCTTAAGGTTTTCCAGGCAGCAAGTGAAAATCCAGGACTGATTGTGCAGTTTTTGTCTGCATTCTTTCCTCCACACTGTGAAGTGCCAGGTCCTGTGTCTTAAACATGATAGGAAACTTCTAAATGGTTGCTGGTAGCTAGAGTGATTTTAAAAATCCCAATTCCTTTAGTCGTATTAGAATTGCTGTAGTGCTGGAAGGCATTAACTGGTAGTTAGCATTAGGGAGACAAACACTCGATCTTTCTAATTGTTTCCTGAAAATATTCTCCTTTTACAGATCTATTCAGGTCCACCTGAGGAAAGTGCTACACCCCCAGTTCCTCCACCTCGAGTGACAGCAAGAAGGCACAAACCAATCACAATTTCAAAGCGCCTGCTGCGGGAAAGAACAGTTTTT